>NW_027187278.1:5205939-5230086 GCF_028583685.1 Petaurus breviceps papuanus | reverse complement strand
ATATTTGTAATCTCTATAGGCATTGTGAATATGGCATTGCTGATACAGTCATGCCTATTTTAAAACTGTATTATAAAGCAGCAACCATCAAAACCTCTGGCTACTGGCTAAGAAAAAAGAGTGGGGGATCAATGGAATTATTTAGGTATGCAAGACAGACTAGTCAATGATTATAATAACCTACTGTTTCATAAGCCCAAAGACTCCAGTTTCTGGGATAAGATTTCATCATGTGACAGAAGTACTGGGAAAACTGAAAAATAGCATGGTAGAAACTAAGCATGGACCAACATCATACACTGTATTGAAAGATAAGATAAAAATGTGTGACTTAGATATAGAGTGAAACTATAAGCAAATTATGAGATAAAAGAATAGTTTACCTCTTATATTTATGTAGAAGGGAAGAACTTATGACCAAACAAGATAGAGAACATTTTGAAATGGATAATTTTGATTATTTTAAATTAAAATACAACAAAGATTAAAAAGGAAGTAGAAAAGTGGGAAATAATTTCTACAGCTACTGTCTCTGATAGGGGCCTCTATTAAAATAAATAAGCAACTAAGTCAAATATGTAAGAATAAAAGTCATTCCCCAGATGATAAATGGTCAAAATATATGAGTAGGCAGTTTTCAGATGAAGAAATTAAAGCAATCTATAGTCCTATGAAAAAATGTTCTAAATCACTATTGATTAGAGAAATGCAAATTCAAACAAGTCAGGAATACCACATCATGACTATCAGATTGGCTAACATCACAAAACAGGAAAATGATAAATATTGGAGAAGATGTGGGAAAATAGGAACATTAATGAATTGTTTGAGAAGTTGTGAACTGATTCCATTCTGGAGAGCAATTTGGAACTATGCGCAAAGGGTTACAAAATTTTCGATATGCTTTGGCCCATTAATACAACTTCTAGGGCTGTATCCCAAAGAGGTCATAAAAATGGGGGGGAAAGGACCCACATGTAAATATATATGCCCATATATGTTTGTATATATACATAGTTATACATACATGCACACACCCATACATACATACATACACAGATATTTGTAGCAACTCTTTTTGTGGTTACCAAGAACTGGAAATTACGGTGATTGCCCATCAGTATTGGAATGGCTGAACAACGTGTGTTTGTATGGATGTAATTGAATACTACTGTGCTATAATAAATCATGAGCAGGTGGATTTCAGAAAAACCTGGGAAGATTTATAGAAACTAATGGTGAGTGAAGGAGACCATTGCACACAGGGACAGCATCACTGCAATGACCAACTTTGATAGGCTTATCTCTTCTCAGTAATATATGAATCTAAGACAATTCCAAAAGAATAGGGGATGGAAAATGTTATCTACATCCAGAGAAGGAACTATGGAGTTTAGATTCAGACTGAGGCATACTATTTCTGTCCCATTGCTTTCGTTTCTTCTTTGCTTTGGTTTTTCCCTTGAGTTCTAATTCTTCTTTACAACATGACTAATACAGATAAATGTTTAATATGATTGTACATAAGTAGCCTATTTCAGATTGCTTGCAGTTTTTGAAAGGGTGGAGTGAAGGGAGGGGAAGAAAATTTATAAATCAAAATCTAATAGAGGTGAATATTGAAAGCGAAAAAAAAGGAATAAAATTAAAAAAAAGAAAAAAATCTCTAAATTTTTTTCTTTTAAGCAATCAGGGTTAAGTAACTTGCTTAAGGTTACACGGCCAGTTATTTCTGGGTGTGGTGCTGAGTGTCTGAGCCCGGGATTCGATCTCCAGGTCATCCCAACACTGGAGCCGGTACTCTTACTCGCTGAGCCACCTGGCCACCCCTAAGCAATTGGGGTTAAGTAACTTGCTCAAGGTTACACGGCCAGGTGTTTCTGGGTGGGTGCTAAGTGTCTGAGCCCGGGATTCGATTTCCAGGTCTTCTCAACACTGGAGCCAGTGCTCTTACTTGCTGTGCTACCTGGCTGCCCCAAAATCTCTAAATTTCTGAAATTGAAAAATGAACAAAAAGATGGAACAAAATAAATTTCCATTCCAAGACACTTGAAAAGGTTGGCAGAAAATTTCTGTTGCACAATGGTAGAAGAGGTGCACAATCTAGCACATGCTGTGCCAGGTTAGCCCCAGCCCTAGCAAATCTGGAGGAGCTCTTAGGAGTCACTCACTCTGTAGCTGCAGCAGCTGTTTCTAGAATTCTCACCCCACGTATGGTAAAGGGGTCAAACCATTGGTCACAAGGCCATTAGAGGGTCCCTTTTTGGCACTGAAGCAGGACTTTGACCATATTTGGATCTGGGCTACAGTCCTAAGTGGCAGTCCTATTACAAGGAGGAGTGTTAGCACACCAGAGCTTGCAGTCACAGCAAAGGAGAGACCTTCCTTGTAGTTCCAGGGCAGAAAAGAATGTTTATGGTCACTCAGAGACCAGAGCGCAAACAAGGAGAGTAGTAAATATTTCTCCTTAAATCATATCAACTTAGAAGGACTGAAAACTTATAGATTCCTAGAATACATGAAAACTGCTGCACAAAATTCCTTAAGCTTGGTACAATGCACCTTTCACCCTGGAAGCAGAGCCCTACTTATACAAAGAATTAAAAGTCAAGTAAAAGTCTGGGGAAATGAGCAAATAACAGAAAAAAAATATTTTGACCTTAGGAAGTTCCTGTGATGACAAGAAAGATCAACACACACATTCAGAAGAAAACAAAGTCAAATCTCCTTACATGCAAAGCCTCCAAGAAAAATATGAATGGGACTCAAAACATGGAGGAGGTCAAAAAGGATTTTGAAAATGAAGCAAGGGGCATCTAGGTGCTGCAGTGAGTAAGAGTGCTGGCCCCTGAGTCAGGAGGATACGGGATCAGTTCTGGCCTCAGATACTTCACACACACACACACACACACACACACACACACACACACACACACAAAACAACTTGCAATGTAACCTTGAGCAAGTTATTTAACCCCAATTATTAAAAAAAAAATTAAGCAAGAGGTATAGGAAAAATTGGAAGAAGAAATGGGTATAATTTCAGGAAAATGATAAAAATATATAAGTCAACAGCTTAGGTAAGGAGACATACACAGAAAAATACTGAAGAAAATCACACTTTAAGAAATAGATAAGGTCAAATTTTTAAAAGAGGTTCAAAAAGCCAATGAAAAGAAGCCTGCCTTAAAAAGTAGATTTTGCCAAATGGAAAAAGAGATACAAAAACTCAATGAATAAGACATTTTCTTAAAGGTTGGAGTTGAATATGTAAAGCCTAATGACTTCCTGGGAATCAAAGAATAAAAGAAAACCAGAGGAATGAGGGAATGGGGGACAATGTGAGGTATCTCACTGGGAAAAAAAAATGACCTAGGAAACAGTTTCAAGAGAGACACTTTGGGAGATACTGGACTATGTGTGGCCATGATAGGGAGGCAGGAGGAAAATTAAGATAATTTAGAGGTTTATCAAGAAAAATTGCCCTGATATTACAGAATGGACAATATAAGTTAAGGGAATCTGCTGATGATCTGCTAGGGAAGATATTAGAATGGGGTCTCCCAGGAATATTGTGACCTGATTCTTGAGCTCCCAAATTGGGGAGAGGCTATTTCTTCTTTTTATTTATTTATTTTCAGTTTTAAACATTCATTTCCACAACATTTTGAGTTATAAATTTTATTCCCATCTTTCCCCTAACCCCACCTCAAGATAGAAAGCATACTGAATACCCTTTTCCCCAATCGGCTTTCTTCTTATGTCCTCCCCCATCTCCCCTCTATCATAAGGGTAGGCAAGATGGATTTATATATCTCAGTGCCTGTATATCTTATTTCTAGGTTGCATGTAAAATACATTTTTTTAACATTTGGTTTTAAATCTTTGATTTCCAGATTCTTTCCCTTCTTCCCTCCTCACTCACCCCCATTGGGAAGATAAGAAATTCAATATAGGTTGTACTTTGTAGTTACACAAAATGTTTCCATAGTAGTTATATTGCGAAAAACTAGCTGTATTTCCTTCCAACCTATCCCAGCCCCCAATTATTCTATTTTCTACTTTGACCCTGACCCTTTGCAAAATGTGTGCTTCTACCTACCCTCTACCCCAATATTCCCTCCATTCCATCATTCGCCCTCTTATCCCCTTCTCCCCTTCATTCCTGTAGGGTAAGTTACCCAAATGAGTGCATATGTTATTCCATCCTTAAGACAAATTCAAAGAGAGTAAGGTTGATCCATTTCCTTTCACCTTTATGCTCTTCTCCTCCATTGTAAACAGTTTTCTCTTGCCTCTTTTATATGAGAAAATTTACCCTATTCTATCTATTCCTTTCCCCTTCTCTCATTATATTCCCCTCTCACCTCTTAATTTTATTTTTCAGATATCATTCCTTCCCATTCAATGGATTCTGTGCCCTCTATATATACATGTACACACATATACAGACATATGTATTCATATATATATATATATATATATATATATACAACCTCCTATTCATACATAGACATAGAAAAATCATAGACATGTATATTCCTTTCAACCATCCTCACAATGAGAAAAGTCTTGTGAGTTACAATTAGCATTTTTACATATAGAAATATAAATAGTTCAACTTTAATAAATTCCTTATGATTTCTTTTTCCTGTTTACCTTCCAATGCTTCTTTTGCTTCTTGCATTTGAAAGCCAAATATTCTGTTCAGCTCTGTTTTTTAATCAAGAATTCTTGAAAGTCTTCTATTTCATTGAATGACCATATTTTCCTCTGAAGCATTATACTCAGTTTTGCTGGGTAGGTCATTCTTGGTTTTAATTCTAGCTCCTTCGACCTCTGGAATATCACATTCTAAGCCCTTGATCCCTTATTTTAGAAACTCTTAGATGTTGTCTTTTCCTGATTGTGCTTCCACAATACTCGTTGTTTCTTCCTGACTGCTTGTAATATGTTCTCCTTAATCTGGGAACTCTGGAATTTGTCTATGATATTCCTAGGATTTTATTTTTTGGGATTTTTTCAAGGGGCAATTGGTGAATTCTTTCAATTTCTATTTTCCCCATGGTTCTAGATTATTAGGGAAATTTTCCTTTAGAATTTCTTGAAGGATGATTTCTAGGTTCTTTCTTTAATTTTGGCTTTCAGGTAGTACAACATTTTAAAAATTATTTCTCCATGATCTATTTTCCAAGTCAGTGTTTTTTCTAATGAGATATTTCACATTGCCTTCTATGTTTTTCATTGGTCTCAATCTGTTTTATAGTGTCTTGATTTCTCATAAAGTCATTAGCTTCCATTTGCTCCATTCTAATTCTGAAGGAATTATTCTTTTCATAGAGTTTTTGAAATTCCTTTTCCATCTGGGCAATTCAGATTTATAAGGCATTCTTCTCCTCATTGGCTTTTTGGGCCTCTTTTTCCATTTGAGTGAGTCTATTTTTAGGATATTATTTTTTTTTGGTATTTCTTGGGGTCTACTTAAGCAGCCTCTTGACTCACTTTTCATGATTTTCTTACATCATATTTATTTCTCTTCTCTTCCCAATTTCTCCTTCACTTCTCTTACTTGATTTTCACAATCCTTCTTGAGCTCTTCCACGACCTATAACCAGTTCATATTTTTATTGGAAGCTTTTGATGAAGGAATTTTGACTTCATTGACTTCTTCTAGTTCCATGTTTTGATCCTTTCGGTCTGCAAAAATTATGATCTGTTTGTGCTTCCTACGTTTGCTTATCTTGCCAGTCAATTACTTGACTTTTGAAGTCTTTGCCATGGTAGAACTCTGCTTCCAGAGTGGAGAGAGCTATGTCCCAAATCACTGGTGTTTTCACAAATATTGTCAAAGCTATGAGAAGGGTGCCCCCTCTATAGACTCCACAAGCTCTGGCACACTGGCTACACACCCCAGGACCACCACCCAAGACCATAATCCAGATCCAAGCATGTCAAAGCAAGAGTGATTACTCTCTGAATGTTAGGTTGTTCACCCTGTTATCTGCAGGCCAGGAGCTCTGGAGGCAGCCATGGGCAGCTGCTTGGTGTCCATGCCTCCTCCAACCCTTGCTCCAGAGGCACAGTCTGGACCATGTTCTTCTGTCACCTATTTCCAACAGAGTTTCCCACTGACCTTTTACTTTCTCTTTGGCATTTATGGGTTGAGAAGTCTGGAAACTGTTACAGCTGCTGGTGATTCACTCCCATGACGTCTGCTCTGGCTAGTCTGTGCTGCTGGTCAGGGCTGGCCCGTGTCTGAGCCAGCACAGCTCATGTGGTACTATGCTTGGCTCCAAGCTCTGTACCATAGACCCTTCCTGTCAGCCTGCCAGTCTGCCTTCAGTAGGAGATTTTTTCTTTATTTCACTTTGTGGATTATGTAGGTCTCAAATTTTTTAGAGTCATAATTTATAGGTATTGGAAGTTGTTGGAGTGGGAGCTCATGCCAAGTTCCTGCCTCTACTCTGCTATCTTGGCTCCCAGGGAGAGGGTATGTCAAGTAATCAGAAAGAAATAATTCAGGTGGTGGAGCCAAGGTCATATTAAGGAAGAATTTGGAAGCTTCTACAATGAGGGACTGGAAGGCTATCAGTGTAATATTCTCCATTGCAGTCAGAAGTCATCTACCCAGCAAGGGAAGGAGTGGACATTCAGTGAGGAGGAAGATTTTAAGCAGCTTTTTTGCACTCTCACTTAAAAATGTATATTTATTTACTTTCAGTTTACAACATTCTGTTCCACCATCCTTTGACTTCCAAATTTTCTTCCTCTCCTCCTCCTCTAACCTCCTCACCCCCCAATGGTGGCATGCAAACCCTTACAGCTTTTACAAATATCTTCACATTAAGCATTAGTCAGTTTGTAAAGAAGAGTCATAACCAATGGACTGAACAATGAGAAAGAAGGAATGAAACAAAACAAAAAAGAGATAGACAGATTGTAGTATGCTTCAATGACTTTAAGCATTTTTGATGAAAAGTCTCCAGATGAATAGACAATTTGACATTCAAATTCAGGACCTAAGACAGGGAGACAGAAAGAGGAAATCATACGGGATTTGATATGTGTGAACTGTTTGTGTTACTGCATAAGTAGATGATACTTGTAAGTTATAGGAATTTTTTCATTACAAGGATAGATGGAGGGAGTATAGACACAGGGCAGAGTTTTGAGTGGAATATGAAGAGATGATATCTAAAAGAGAATATAAATAAAATTAAGGGGTAAGAAAGGAATGTACTGGGAGAAAGGGAGGTGAGTTATAGAATGGGATAAACCACTGTGGAAGGGCTGAAAAAATTATTGTGTCTGATTCTGATGGAATTATATTGTGCTGCAAGAAATAAGCAGGACTTCTCTCAGAGATACACAGAAAAATTTACGTAAGCTGTTTTTTGTTTTTGTTTTTCTCCCCCTCAGAAGGCCAATGTCTGGTAGGATGCCAGCATGGGAGTCAACATCCACCACAACAAGGACCAGAAATTCTGGCACAAGGAGCCCAAGAGCCAGAACATCTACCTGCAGCTGTTGGTGAAGCTCTACCAGTTCCTGGACCTCAGAACCAACTCAATTTTCAACAAGGTTGTCATAGAAAAAAATTGCTCATGAGCCACACCAAACACCCTCCCCCCTCCCACACCCATTCCCCTTGGCCTTCCCAATCCCTGTCCTGCATGATCAGGAAAATGTATTTGCCCAACTGGGAAAACAAGATTGCCATGGTCATTGGGACTTTGACAGATGATGGAAAGATGCAGGATGTACCCAAGCTGAAGGTGTGTGCCCTTTGTGTTACTAGCAATGACTGGAATGCCCTCAGGGCTGGTGGGAAGATACTCACCTTTGACCAGATGACCATGAGCTCACCCAAGGACCAAGGCATTGTCCTACTGTCTGGTACTTTTGCAGGAACACAAACAGTTCACACATATCAAATCCCCTATGATTTCCTCTTCCTGTCTCCCTGTTTTAGGTCCTGAATTTGAAAGTCAAATTGTCTATTCTTATTCAAATTGTCTATATATGAGGTGTACAGGCAAATTGGTAAGGTACAGGGCACTTCCCATGGCCACACCAAACCATATGTCCTATCCAAGTGCTGAAATTTCAAGTGAGCAGGGCCACTATGCCAGACAAGGCTACAAAATCTAACAGCTTTCTTCCTTATTATATGAAATAATTTTGGACAACAAGCAAAAAAGATTGACATGTGGTGATGCAAAGTGAGGTGCACTATATACAAAATAACAGCAATATTGAAAGATGATCAATTGTGAAAGACTTAGCTATTTTAAGCAATCCAATGATCCAGGACAGTTTGAAAGACTTATGATGAAAAATGCTATCCATCCCCAGAGAAAGAACTTATGGTGTCTGAATACAGATTTAAGCATACTTTTTTTTTTCTTTTTTTAAAATTTCTTTACATTTCTTGAATAAAAATATTTTCGTTATTTTTATGAAAGATATTTTTATCTATGCTTTCTTTCACGACATGACCATTATGGAAAAGATTTTTCATGACTACACATATATAATCTATATTGAATTTCTCCCCTCCTCAGTGAGGGTGTAATGGGAATGCAAATTTGGAAGATCTTCCCTGCCCTTAGGCTAAAATGCACCTGAAGCCTGGGGAGGGAGGCTTGTTTTTCAGTAGATACTTCTTGATTGGCCAGTGAGTCAATAAGGTTGTTATATTCTCTGAGCCAGGAGAAGGCTATATAAGCCCTGATGTGTAGCTTTGTTTTGGGGACTCACTTTGAGAAGTGTTCTGTGATTTGATCTGAATTCTGGGAAGCCGTTGTTGAGAGTACTCTGGCTTTGAAAAACCCAGATGTGGAAACCCAGATGTTGACTGGGTGTGGATGTAATGGTTGGACAGTTTGGAAGGCTGTCTACTTGATCTGTTAATGTCTTGATAATTCTGATTGTATATTTTGAAGTTTGGGGTGCTGACCTTTTTCCCCTGAACAAGGTAAACGATATATGTCTGACTGATTAAAGTAAGCTTGTTAACCCATTTTGAGTTGCTTTCCTTTAACAAAGCAGATCCAAGAACCTGTATGGGCAGCAAACCCTGAGGATGTGCTTGGGGTGCTTGCTGCTACAGAGGGGAGGGGAGAAGGGAGAGAATTTGGAACTCAAAGTTTTAAAAACAAATGTTAATTTTGTTTTTCACATGAAACTGGGAAAAAGTAAAATCTAAAAAGAAAAAATGCAAAATATTATTAATATGAAAGCTAGAGTCAAATCACTAAGAAGAGAAATGCAAGTCTAACATTATCCTAAGTTTTCATCACACCCAGTAAGTTTGCAAAGATTCCAGGTGAGGATAAATAATAATATTTCATAATAATTAATGTTGAAGGGCCTGAAGGAAGAAAAACAAAATAATACACAGATTATAGAGATATGAATCAATGTGTAACAAAAATATTTATTTTTTAACGCAGAGATCACAATGCCAGAGCTATATGAAAAGGAGGGAAAAAATGATATATTTTAATAATGACTTTCTGGTAGTAAAGAGCCAGAGAAACAGTAAATTTATTTTGTATAAAGTTGTATAAAAATTGTGGTCAATATAGTAAAATTAGTATAACATATGATCTGAAGAATGTGAGGAATTCAGAGAATAATGGCAGAATTATTTAAAGTGTTCTATTGCACAATTAATATAACTGAGAAAATATATGATTATTCACATTCAAATAACAACATTATGTAACTGAATATTTTACAAGCATACTGAGAAGTTTTAGGAATATAAAAGAAAGGGACCATGTGTGTAGAATATTGTCCATGCCATCAGATAAATTTATAAGTTGGATTTGCCGAAATTCTCAGTTTCTTTTTCTTGTTTAAAAATAAAATAAGGGTAGCTGAGTATGGAGGGTGGAAGCATCCTTATTTTAAATTCAATATGACATTTTACAAATAAAAGCATTAATGAAACTAAAGGTTATGTTATTTTTAATATCTTTTAAAGTACAGGAAATTACTAAACTTCTGGTTTAGTAGTTAAGGAGGATGTCAGAACAGCATGATCTATCTAATTATAACAGTAATAACCATAGTAAAGGATATTTGTTTGTATTATTTTTGCTAAGAATTATAAAGAAGAGATGGGAATATAGTACTTGATAGGATTTATAATATTTCTGACAAAGTATCATTTTTCTTGAAATGACAGAGCAATTATTATGTTACCTAGAAGTCTCCAAGTCATTGAGACAAATTATATACATATTATACAATAATGCAATAATTGCTATATTCCTTTTAAGTTGGTAGAAACCATGGTTGTGTAAGTATTATGCTTTAAAAATCATTTTAAGTACCAATATTTGTCTTATACACACACATACATAAACACACACAAAGCCAGTGAAATAATATGTTGTTCTTCAGTCATTTTTTCAGTTATGTCCAACTCTTGAGTGGACCTTTATTCCATGATATTTCTCTGCCAAGCAAAATGAGGGGGAGAGTTGAGCAATTATACAGTGAATTCAATCAAATGCATAGTCAATATTGAACAGTAATTCATGTATTTGGTCCCCATTTACTCTTTTTCATGTATTTTGCATAATCATTGCTAGAACTTTCCATTATACTTTAACATAACCAAATTAATTATGTGCAGACTCCTCTCAAATGCATTTATTTTCCCTCATTAGATCTCAAATTTAAACTGTGTGAGACCCCCTTTCTACAGAGAAATACTCTGGATTTGATAAATGACCCACATAAAAGAAAAATCAAATAAAATGCTAAAGAAAGTTAAAATCAGAATGCACCTATAAAGCTAGCACCAGAAAATGAAGATAGGCAGTTCTACATGTCAACTACCTGAATTGTAATGCTATACTTCAGTTTACAAATGGTGCAGTTACTAGGATTATACTCAGGAAATGGAAAAAAGAATTGAAGGCATGAATAAAATTGGAAATCCATTACTTTCTCAGTGTTTGATTAACTGTTTCAAATCACATAATTCAAGGTGAAAAGATAAAACATACACCCACTTTTTTTCTTGAACTGCTCAACTGAGATAGGCATTTATCTTTAGCAGGAGGTCAGTCTAAGTGGAACTGAATAACGAAAGACTGTAGGAAAATTACAAGTCAGTCCTGACAACCCAACCTTATCATCATTAAATGACTCTCAGGGTGAACAAGGTTTTATTGACAGCAGGGAAACATTCAGGTGTCTGTTGAAAACAACAGTTATGTATATTGGCCATTTGCTTTAATTTGTTTTGGTTTTCTGGGTAAAGTTTTAGGTTGTGGTTATTTTTTTTTTCTTTCCGTTTAAAGGTAGCAATCTGAACTTAAACTGGGGCCCTGGCTGACTCCATCTGCTCAATGTAGTGATTTTATCTCCAAGTTCCTGAATAATGATAAAAGAGGATAGAGATAAATACTAAAAAAAAAAAAAGAAAGAAAAAAAGAGGGGTAGGTTAATCTAAAAAGAGAGAGGAGGATCTATTGGTTGACCTAAAACTGGCAATTTTATGTGAAACTTTTTATCTATTCCAGAATCTCATGAGTAGAATTTAGTATGTATATACAATTGGAATGTAGTAGAAAATATGAACTAAGGTTTAGTTTAATAAACAAACAAAAACAAAACCTTCGAATGATCATGTTTATATAACAATTTAATTAAACATAATATATTTGAATGCTATATAGCATTGCAGTATACTCACATACTGTCTATATTCAATGTCACCATTGTGAACACAATAGGTTCTTCTTCTAAATTTTACTAAAACTTCAATTTGAAGAATTCATTCACTCTAAGGCAATTCTTTCTTGTTGTTGTTCAATTGTTTCTGGCACATTTCCTTCTCCAGGCCATTTTGTAGATGAGGAAATTGAGGCAACCAGGTGTAAGGGTTATGGGATTTAAAGATCTTCCACGCCCCATTGGACTTGCTGACATAGCAGGAAAGGGCGGAGCAAGAGGAAGCGCAAGGCAAGCTAGAGTTCCTGCAGTGGCTAGCAGTGGCCGCGATGGTGGCAGCAGCAGAAGAGGCAGAGGCAGTGGCAGCGCGAACCCCTTTTTGAGTCAGTCAGAATTTCTGCTAAGGACTCCTGCTGAGGATGGACAGGGGCTGGAGCTGCTAAGAGTGCGCTTCCTGGATGCTCAGTGGTTGCTGTTAGTAGGGAGAGGAGGACCTTTGCCTGAGGTAGCCTGTTCTGTTTTAAATAAGGCTTGAGAATGTGGGTGCTTTCTACTTTATCTACCTGTGCCAATTTCATAACTACTCTGATGGCTTTCACTTTCTGGTTTTGGGACTCAGTCTTTTAGTATTTTAATAAATTTTCTAGATTATCCCCTCATATAGCAAGCCTGATATATTTTGTGATGGATAATTACATCAGCATATCTGTAATTTCCATAGGCATTGTGAATATTGCATTGCTGATACACCAGGGTGAAGTAAATTGTCCAGGGTCACACAGATAGTAAGAATCTGAGGCCAGATTTTAACTCATGTCATCCTTACTCCAGTCCAGACATTCTATTCACTGTGCTGCCTAACTCCCCTATGTTTTTGTTAACTACCTTCTATGAATATATCACTGTGCTAAGCATGGTAAGGCTATAAAGACAAAAAAAGGTGGTGAATCTGTCCTCCTTAATTTAAAAACTTGTGACAGTTAATTTGCAATCTTAATTTTTATTCTTTTTTTTGAGACAATCAGGGTTGAGTGACATGGCCAGACACACAAAGTTAGTAAATATTTGAGGTCAAGTTCAAACTCAAGTCCTTCTCAATATGAGGCCAGTGCTCTGTACTCTGTACCACCTACCTTTTCCCCCCACCCATGTCCTTAATGTTAAGAATTAAATGACATTCAAATATAATTTATATGAAACTTTTCATTGACTTGCTGCAATGTCATATGTGCATGTGTATATCATGTATATACATACATGCGTATATAGTTACAAATCATTACTCTTATTACAAAAGGTATTTCTGAATATTCCTTGTATTTCTGTTATTTTGAAATATCTTTAACGATAATTCTACTAACCTGGTGTAACCCTGAATTGAGACAATCGTCTGGTAACTCAGGCAAACACCTTATTTTCTAATTTAATCATCTAGCATTTCTGCTGAATGGCTAATGGTGGATTGGGAGATTCAAAGGATCTTGCCAATTCAATAGAACATTCCCTTAGTTTTTTAAATGGCTACTGTATTTACAATTCAGTATATGAATGACTTTTTTGTTTTAGGAACAAATCATATACATTGCCCTTCCCACCGTGTATCTCATCCCTTTGTTTGGCAGCAAGGGGTATTTGGATGTTACCGACACACAGAGGGATGGACTTGACATCATTCTGTAAAGAAATGATGGCCACAGAGAAAATGCCCTCTTCTTTTTGTCCTCATGCTTACGCATCGCTTGTATGCAGCACCTTGTTGCCTGTTATACGTTATATGTTACTTCTGCATAGATCTGGTCAGACCACTTTACTCAACACATCCCACTATTTCTTTTCTCAGTTGAGTGGAGTTCAAAATATATTATCTGGAAATCATAACACTTTATATTGTAGTCCTTCCAGCCTCATCTTGTGTTACTTCTCCCTCTTGCACATGTCAGCTGACCTGCGTTTAGCTCAGATGATCTGATGATATTCTTAAAATTTGCTCTTTCAGACACATTTTTAAAGTATTTTTTCTAACTCTATAAATTTTTGGTAGTTTGATTCATATGGCACTAAAGTAAATTAATTTAGGTAGAATTGGCCTTTGAATTATATTATTTCAGTCTTCCGATGAGCAACTGATATATTTTCAATAGTTTAGATCTGACTTTATTTGTGAGAAAAGTGTTTTGTAATTGTGTTCAGATAGTTCCTGGGTTAGTCTTGACAGGTAGACTAACACATATTTTATATTATCTGCAACTTAGTTTAAATTAAATTTTTCTTTCTAGCTCTTGTTGCTGGGCTTTGTTGGTAATATATATAGAAATGCTGATTATTTATTTGGTTTTATTAAATATCCTGCAGGTTTACTAAAATTTTTAATAGTTTCAAGTATATTTAGTTGATTCTCTAGGATTCTCTAAGCATACAATAATATCATCTGCTCAGAGTTATAGTTGTGTTTCCTTATTGCATTATGTAATAACTTCAATTTATTTTCTACTTATTGCTAAAGCTAATATTTCTAGTACAAATATTGAATAAAATGGTAGTAATGGGCATCCATTTTTCACTCCTGATCTTGTTAAGAATACTTCTAGTTTGTCCCCCATTAATGATAATGCTTGTTGATGGTGTTAGATAGATAGTGCTTATCACTTTAAGAAAAACTTCATCTATTCCTATTCTCTCTAGGGTTTTTAGTATGAATGACTGATGTATTATGTCAAAAGTTTTTTTCTACATCCATTGAGATAATCACATGATTTCTTTTACTGTTTATTGATATGATCAAATATGCTGATAATTTTTCTAATATTGATCCAGTCCTGCATTCCTGGCATAAATAACACCCCCATCATAGAGTACTATCCCAGTGATGAATTGCTGTAATCTCTCTGAAAATATTTTATTTATTTATTTTTCCATTGATATTCATGAGGAAAATTGGCCTATGATTTTCTTTCTCTGTTTTGACTCTTCCAGGTTTAGGTATCAGTACCATATTTGTGTAATAAAAGGAATTTGTTAGGACTCTACCCCTGTTTTTTTCCAAATTGTTTATATATCACTGGAATTAATTGTTCTTTCAGCATTTGGTAGAATTTGCTTATAAATCCATCTGACCAGGTGTGGCTAAGTGCTCCATTGAATAGAGCACCAGCCCTGGAGTCAGGAGGACCTGTGTTCAAATCTGACCTCAGACACTTAAGACAAAAACAAGTCATATGACATTGGGCAAGTCACTTAATGCCAACTGCATTACAAAAAGAATAAATAAATAATGTGCCTCCAGAAAAATAAATAAATTAATCTGGCCCTGGAATTTTTTTTTCCTAACGCACTGATGGCATATTCAATTTATTTTTCTAAAATGGAGTTATGTATTTTATCTTCATTTCTGTTAGTTTATGTAAATTATATTTTTGTACATATTCATCCATTTCATTTAATTGTCAGATTTATTGGCATACAATTGGGCAAATTTCCTCCTAATTATTGATTTAATTTCCTTTCAATTAGTGGCAAATTCACCCTTTTCATTTTTGATATTGGTTATTTGATTTTATTTTTTTTCTTTTTTAAATCAAATTAAGTTATTATTTTTTATATGACAAGCTGTTGGTTTTTTTAATTAGTTCAATATTTTTTTTATTTTCAATTTTATTAATCTCTCCTTTGAGTTTCAGAATTTTGAATTTGGTATTTTTTGGAGATTTTTAATTTTTTTAAACTCTTAGTTGCGTGCCCAATTCATCAATCTTCTCTTCCTCTATTTTATTCATGAAAGCATTTAGAGATAGAAAATTTCCCCTAAGAACTGCTTGACTGAATCATTAAGTTTTGGTATATTCTCTTATAATAATTTTTATCTGATGAAATTATTGATTGTTTCTATGATTTGTTGTTTGACTTACTCATGCTTTGTGATTAGATTATTCAGCTTCCAATTAGTACTTAATCCATCTTACCATGTTCCATTTACATATAATTTTTATTGCATCATCATCTGAAAAATGATGCATTTAATATTTCTGCCTTTCTACTTTTGATTGTGAAGTGTTAATGCCCTAATTGCATGGTCAATTGTGGGGTAGGTGCAATCAACCATTGAGAAAAAGTATATCCAGAGGTCTATCATATCTAACTTTTCTAAAAGTTGTATTTACCTCCTTAACTTCTTCATTATTTATTGTGTAGTTCTTTATCTAGTTATGAGAGGGGGAGGGGGAGGTCCCCCATTAGTATACTTTTGCTATCTATTTTTTTCCTGTAGCTCATGTAACTTCTCTTAGAATCTGGATGCTATTCCACTTGGTGCACAGATGTTTAGTACTGATATTACTTCATTATCTATGATACCCCATAGCAAGATATACTATCCTTCTTTATCTCTTTTAATAAAATCTATTTTGCTTTTTCTTTGTCTGAGATCAGCACTGCTCCTGTGCTTTTTTGTTTGTTTGATTTTATTTTTACTTCAGCTTAGGCATAATATATTCTGTTCCAGTATTTGGAACCTTTTACTCTGTGTGTATTTCCCTGCTTCAAATGTGTTTCTTGTAAACAAGATATTGTAAGATTCTGGTCTTTAATTCAATCTGCTATCTATTTCCATTTTATGGGCAATTTCATTACATTCCCATTTACAGCAATGATTGCTCACTGTGGCTTTCTCTCCATCTTAATTTTCCTTCAATTATATTTTTCTCTTGCCTTTAACCCTCTCCCTTATCACAAGTTTTGTTTCTGACCATCACCTATGTCAATATCCCTACTCATCTATCCATCACCCCTTTTCTTATTCCTTTTCAGCTCCTACTTCTGCCCTCCCTTTCATAGCCCCCCCCTTTCCTTTTGCCTTCCCTTTTTCCCTCCTACTTCCCTATAGGGTAAGATAAATTTTTATACCCTACTGAGTGCATATGTTATTCTCTCCCTGAGTCAAAAGCAATGAGAGTAAGGTTGAGACAATATTCACCTCCTCACTTCTTTCCCTATACTGTAAAAAGTTTTTTGCACCTCTTCATTTACAATTACCCTATTCTGCCTCTCCCTTTCCTCTTCTCCCAGTACAATACTTTTTTTCACCCCCCAGTTTTGTTTTTATATCATCACATAGAAGTCAACTTACACCCATACCCTATTTCTACATATAATCATTCTAACTCCCCTACAAGGAATAGAGTTTTCAATAGTTACACGCTTCATCTTGCCATGTATGGAAAGCAGTTTAATCTTATGAAATAACATTTTTTTCCTTTCCCATTTTCCTTTTTCTCTTAGATCTTCCATTTAAACATCAAATTTTCTATCCAGTTCTTGTGTTTTCATCATAAAAGTTTGAAAGGCCCTATTTCACTGAATGTCCATCTCCTCCCCTGAAGACTGAGGATTTTTCAGGTAGTTGATTCTTGGTTTTAATACAAGCACCTTTTCCTACCAGAATATCTTATTCCAAGACCTCCAGTCCTTTAATGTAGAAGCTGCAAAATCCTGTGTAATCCTGACTGTGACTCCATAATATCTGAATTATTTCTTTCTGACTCCTTACAGCATTTTCTCCTTGACCTTAAAATTCAGGAATTTGACTACAATATTCCTTGGAGTTTTCCTTTTTCTAACTTTTTCAGGAAGTGATTGGTGGATTCTTTTGATGACTATTTTGCTTTCTGGTTCTAGGATATCATGGCAGTTTTTCTTGATAATTTCTTAAAAGATCCTGTCTTTTTTTTAATTGTGGCTTCCAGGTATTCAGTGCTTCTTCAATTATATCTCCTGGATCTATTTTCCAAGTCAGTTATTTTGCAATGAGATATTTTAGTTTTTCTCCTAATTTATTTTTCATTCTTTTGATCTGCTTAACTGATTCTTAATGTCTCACTGAGTCATTATCTTCCATTTGGCCAATTTTAATTTTTAAGGAATTCTTATCTTTGGTTAGGTTTTGCATCTCCTTTTCCATTAGGCAATGCTGTTTTTTAAGAGTTGTTTTCTTCAGTCAATTATTGTGCTTCCTTTTCAAAGCTATTGACTCTTTTTCCTAATAATGCTCCTGTATGATTCTCATTTCTTTTCCCACTTTTTCTTCTACCTCTCCTATTTGATTTTTAAGATCCTTTTTCAGCTCTTCCAAGAAGACTTTTTGCACTTGAGGCAAATTCATATACTCCATTTAGACTTCACTCATAGGCATTTTGATCTTGTCCTTTTCTGAGTTTGTGTTTTGATCTTCCCTATTGCCATAGTATCTTCAATGGTCAGGGCTTTTTTTTTCTGTTTCTTATTAATTTTTCAACCTATTTCATGATTTTTCAAGATGACCTCTGCTGCTGGGGCACAGGGGCCCGAATCCAAGCTTCTTATGCTAAGGGCCGGCACCCTGGTCACTGACTTCCTACACAAGGGCCTCAGGTGCTTGAGGCTTGCCCATTGATTGCTCTGGGGTAGACCTGGCCAAGTCACACCTATTTTGTTGGGGTTCAGGGGCTCATAATTTGCCTTCTATGGTGGGGTTTGGGACCTCACTGCTGGCCTGCAGAGTCAGGATGGAAGGCCCTTTGGTGCTGATTTGTGTTATAGCTAAAAACCTTTTCTGACTTGCCTAGCCACTCTCTGCATTGGGCTGTGCTCCACTTTTTCCCATGTGAAACAGACCTTTCCTGAAATCCTTTTAAGTTATCTTAAATTTGGAAAATTATTTCACTGCATCTTTTTGTGAGTCCTTAACACTTCAGAATCCACTTAGACATTTGGTTTAACATTCGTTCCAGAGAAAATGGGGATAGCTCAGGCAGTTTCTCTGACTTTTCTCCACTATCTTGGCTCCCAAGTTTCTGTACATGTGCTTTCCTTGATAGAATGTAAGATCTTTGGGGCAGTGACCATTTTAAGTTTCTTCTTTTTATATCCCCAATATTACCAAATATTCTTTGTTAATCAGATGCTTAGAATCTCCTTCATATTATTGAATACATCATGCCAGTCACTGAATACTGAATGTGGGAAGAGCTTGCTGATATGTGAATGGGGTGATTTTGTATCTGTTATAGTCCACAAAGAATAATTCTTCAGACAAGAAAGGGTAAAATTCATCCCACTCTTTTCTATAAAAAATATAATTAGTACAATTTCACTGTCAGGATTATAGATGTTTCATAAATGGCCTCATATAGTGTCTAGGCCAATGAACATGTCAATAAGATATGTGATAGAATCCTGCCTCAGACTTTTTTTTAGGTTTATAATCCTAAGGATGACATTAACCCTCACTGAGACTTGGTTTCCTCATCTGTAAATGACATAATATATAAAACATTGATTGTGATTGGTGAGCTGGTATTGTTAATGTCTGAAAGAGTAACTTCTTTTGTCTTAATTTGATATAATAATAATAGCTAACATTAATATAGCACTTACTATGTGCTAAGCACCTTATAATTATTATCTCACAATGTGTTTGAATACAAAATAATGATTAAATATTATTTAATTCATTATAATGAAAATGTTTTCTTTTGTTGTTTTTTTTCCTTGCAAATCTCAGGGTCACACTGGTCAATCGACTTGCTTTTGAAGCAAAAAAATTGCTAACTTTTAAAAACAAATCTAATTCTTTTCAGGAGCCTTTGCATTTTGAAAGTAATTTTTAGATTCAACAATAACAAAAGAATATCAAATATCTATTAAGGGCAGATAACAGGTCTTGCTTATTTAGCCTAGATTCATGCACAGATGCAATTATTCACATACAAGACTTTTTATCTGGGAAATGAGTACATTACCATATAACAAAGGCACAATACCCATTATTCAAACAGAATAAACAGATAGATTTCATAGGAAATAATCTGGATATTTTACCCATTTTGTGATTTTAGGATTTCCTGAAAGACATAATAATTAAGGATATTGAGAGGATAAAAATTTCATCCAACAGCATTATCCTAATACAAAAAGTACCTAGTAATATTTGAAAAGACCCTGTGAACTTTGTTACATTTGTAAAACTGTTGGTTTCATGGACCCAAAATAGTAGCAATACAATTAATTGGAGTTGGCTAATGAGGATGACAAGTTTCTTTACATTATTTAAAATGTGAATAAGTCCTACAAAACGTTTTGTCTTTCAGTCAATTTAAATGCATTTGCCCTAGAAGCCCTGTTTAAAAAAAGTAATTACTTTAAACTATAACTTAGTTCTTATTTTTGTTAATGCATAGAATAAATCACAGCATGGTCCATGCTAAATAAATAGCTGAAAAGAAAAAAACAAGTGCATCTATAAACTCTGACTTCATTGTGATAGGTGAGTAATTCTGCTAAAACGGTATTTATAATCTGTACTGTGTCAAAGGCCAGCTTTGTTAACTGAGAACTTACATGACCCACCTTGATATATAGATATTATGGAGGTGATGGAGGTATCTTTTTAATAATCAGCAAAGTACAGAACTACACAAAGTTTTTAGGTTCTTGGAATCTTAAATTTTTGTCAGTTACTGAGTCAGTGCTGAGCATTTCAAAGAGTTGTGCTAATATATAACTATTTATTTAATAAAACGTGTCTTTACCTCACTTAGTTCTTTAAATTAATAACTCATTGGTTTCATTTGCTAAGGACTTGATTATATAAATTATTATATAATTAACAAGTTATTCCAATCTGAGAAAGATAGTAAAAATGGTATCTAAGCAGAGCTCAACAGGTTAAATCTAACAAGCTGAAATAAAATGTCATGGCATTTAGATGACAATGGATCTACCACCTAGTGCGCAACTTGTGTAAATGTCACATTCTGTTAGTACAGTGTACACTCTTTAAGGGCAATAGCTCTTTAAATTTTTGCTTTGATTCCCAACATTCAATACAGTGGTTGAATATAATATATACTTAAGAAATATTTGTTAAGTTAAATTGAATGCAAAGGGTTACTCTTGGGTTTAAACAATAAGCTACACAACTGTAGGATTGGGACACTTAGCTAGAAAGCAGTTCTTGTCATTTTAAGATACTCGATGAATTTCACAATACATTTTGGACACACATTCTCTAATATTATCTAAGAATATTCTAAAAGATTAGAAACCAAAATGAGACTGATCAAATATGAACCAACACTACTACTACTAGTAGTACTACTACTTCTACAGGATCTACTGCTATCACCCCTACCACTACCTTCTCTACCGATGCTACTATAACTACTATTATCAATACAACCAACAATCTTGCTATCACCACCAGTACTACTAATGCTACTTCTACTACCTCCACCAGCACTACTACTACCACTGCCACTACTACCGCTATAGTCACTACCATTACCAAAACTACTATTACTGTTACTATTACTATTACTACCACTGCTGCTTTTGATATCCCCCACCACAATTGCCATGATTATTACTATTAGTGCTCCCACTTCTGATATTGTTGTTGCTACTGCTATTGCCATCCTAACCCCCATAACCATCACTAGTACTACTGCTACTACAATTACTACTACCCCTCCTATTACCAGTACTACTAACACCATCACCACCACTACAACCACTACCACCATTAACACCACTATTACTACTGCTCCTCCTGTTACTATTATGCTACTACTCACCATCACTACTGCCACTAATCCTGCTACTGCTCCTGTTACTATTAATACTACTATCACTACTACCACTATCTAACTAGAACTTACATAGTGGTAACTATGTAATAGGCAATATGCTAAGTGATTATTCAATGTTTACAGCAACACTAAGAGGTAGGTGTTATTTATATCCACATTTTACACATAAGAAAACTGAGGTAAAGAGATTATGTGACTAGTCTTACTACTACTGCCATCACCACCAATATTACTACAACTACTAGGACTACAACGAGTTAATATTTCTTTAATACTTTTAACTTTATAAAATACAATATTCAAAACAGCAACTTTCACATTATTAATGGAATTATGATTTCTTGAGTGAGGGAGATTATCATTCTATGTTTTATGCTCAGTCAGATAGGCTTTAACAAATGTATAGATCAATTCTGAGCACCTTCAAAGATTCTTAAAGGTAATAAGAATTACTGCTCTTAGAATAGAAAGACAATGGCAAGGCCCTGCCCCCAGCCTCCGGTCCCCTCCCAGCCTCCTAGCCCCTTGGTCAGCTCGAAGTCCCCCGGCTGCATCCCCGGAGATGACAGCGACCAAGCGCGCTGCGAAGGAGCTGGAGGCACTGCAGGAAAATCTTCCGAGTTACCTTCAGGACTTGGGCAGTGAAAACTCCAATGTGCTCGTTCATATGGAAAGCGTTGCTTCTCCCGGACCAAGAGCCCTACAACCTTAGGGCTTTCAAGTTCAGAATCACCTTTCCACCTAACTACCCCTTCAGCCCTCCCCAGCTGAATTTCATAACCAAGATATATCACCCCAACATGGCTGAGAATGGGGAAGTGTGCCTACCACTTCTCAATAAGAATTGGACAGTCCCTACCAAAATGCATCAAGTGCTGGAGGCTCTCATCTCATTAGTGAACACTCCTAACCCAGATCTACCACTCCAGGCAAAGCTTTCTGACATGTACGTTCAGAACGCAGAACAGTTCATGAAGAACGCCAAGGAATTCACTCTCCAGTTTGGGGAAGATCGGCCTGCTAGGCAGTGATCGGTGTCTTCCCCCTTCCTCTACTTGACTTTTTCATTTGTCTGAATAATGGGTAGGGAAAAGTCTCTTGATTCTAGTTTGAAGGTCTGGGCCTGCTTAGGAAAATGGCCTGCAGGGGTCAGAAAGAAGATCTTAAAGGGTATAATGGGGACAGGGATGTACATTTAGTGTAGATGGTGTATGGGGAAAGTTTAAAACACTCAGCTGAATTCAGCTCTTCTGCTGTTGGGGAAGGTACATTTTGGATGCTTCATTTTCTCCTTTTTTGTTCTCCATTGGACTAATCAATTCTATAGCTCCAGAAGGTTGGCTGAAAAGTTGAGTTTTCCAATACCACTGCTGCTCTCTTGCCTTCATGCCCTTGATTATCCCCCATCCACAGAAAGGATTCTTCCCATCCCTCCTCTCTTCATCTCTTCTTCTCTTCCTTCAAGGCCCAGCACAGATGTCCTCCATTCCAGGAAGCCTGCCCTGACTTCTTCAAGTGAAAGTGAGCTCTCCTTTCTCCTGTTCCTGACAGTGTTTACCCAGATCTCTGTCTGTCAGTCCATCTTTCTTTCTGTCTCTCCCTTGTATCGCAATGCTTCCTGAAGTTGTGCCTTCTCCCTTCCCCAGTAGCAGGCTTCAAGGGAAACAGGTAATGTTAGGATCATAGTTTTAGAGATGAAATCAGCCTTAGAAGCCATTTTCTTCAATGCTATCATTTTACAGATGAAGAAACACAGGCCCAGGCAATGTGAAGGGAAGTGCCCACTGTTACACAGGTAGGAAGGAAGCAGGAGGAGCAAGATGATCTTTGGCAGATCTCTGGAAAGTCATGGGTGACCATCACAGAAGATAAGAGGATAGATAAGAGACTGATTGTGAACCCTCATGGTGAAGGGAGGAGGCCAAACGTTCTTGAAGCATTAGGCCCATACCCCATCCCCATGTCATATGTATATCCCCAGTTCTGGGCCTTATACCTTGTAAATGATTAAAAACCCTTTTTTGGAAAAAAAAAGAATAGAAAGACAAGAATGGTGAAGAGACTAGAAACTATAACATAATAGGATGAAATTAATTTGGTATTTTTAGGTTTTACAAATGCAGATGTGAATGTTCAGGGAAAATACAAAATTGTCTTAAGAAAAATTAAGGATTGTCATGAAAGCAAACAAACTCAATTCCATAAGAGAGGGTAAAAATAGGAAACAGTGATCAATAATAAGGAGGATTTTTTTTTCAAAATGAGGAAAGAAAAATTCTATGAGACCTATCCAAAAGTGAAACAGGAAAAGTAGAGATTGCATTAAGGGGTAATGTATATCACCACTATAGGTTAGATAGCCATTTGTTATGAATTTGTACATGCATATAATTTTAAAATAAAAGAATCCAGGATTTCAAAAGGACTTCACAGCTTTTCTAGCCCTAATAATATTTACTGTAGATAGAAGTCATATATTGAGTAAGTCTGAATTTAGATGACTTTTGAGGTTTCTTAAAACTCTGTCTAAATATTATTCTATGATTTATAATTTTAAATTAAAACAAACTAGTGACAGCTATTTTATCATTTCTCTCTCTCAATCCCTCGCTCCCTCCCTCTCTCTTCTCTCTCTCCCTCTCTCTCTCTCTCTCTCTCTCTCTCTCTCTCTCTCTCTCTGTCTGTCTGTCTCTCTCTCTCTCTGTCTCACTCTCTCTGTCTCTCTCTCTGTCTCTGTCTCTCTCTCTGTCTCTCTCTGTCTCTCTCTGTCTCTCTCTGTCTCTGTCTCTGTCTCTGTCTCTGTCTCTCTCTGTCTCTCTGTCTCTCTCTCTCT
>NW_027187278.1:5196502-5205839 GCF_028583685.1 Petaurus breviceps papuanus | reverse complement strand
TCTCTCTCTCTCTCTCTCTCTCTCTCTCTCTCTCTTCCTCTTTCTCTCTCCTACCCCCCCTCCCAATGCTTAGTGTTTTAATTACTTAGAGAAGCAGAATGGTGTAGCAAGTAGAATGATGGCCTTGGAATAATGAAGCAATGGGCAGAATCCTGGTACATTCACAAGCTATATAAACCAGAACAAGTAACTGAATCTGTCTCAGCCCAAATTTACACATTTATAAAATGAGGAGGTTGCATTTAATGATCTCTAACATTTCTCTCAAGTTCAAAATCTTTGATTTGATTTCTACAACAACCAAAAAAGAATCCATGATGCCACATTTGGGTTATATTTGTTAAAAGAAAGAATTTTTTTCAAAATACTAACTTTTTAATAAATCAAATTATAAAATAATTATTTGAATGAATATGACAATGATTCCCCTGAACTTTCTCAATATAAAAAGTAAGTTGTGGGGCAGAGCCAAGATGGCAGAGTAAAAGCAGGCACTTGCTGAGTTCCCATTTCAACCACCTACAATACGTGTAAAAAATATGAAAAAAATAGAAGACAATGTGAAATATCTCATTGGAAAAATCACTGACCTAGAAAATAGATCCAGGAGAGATAATGTAAAAATTATTGGACTATCTGAAAGCCATGATCAAAAAAGAGCCCAGGAATCATCCTTCAAGAAAAGAAATTCTCAAGAAAAATTGCCTTCATATTGTAGAACCAGAGTGCCAAATAGAAATAGAAATAATTCACTGATTGCCTCTTGAAAAACATTCCAAAAATAAAATTCTTAGGAATATTATAACGAAATTCCAGAGTTCCCAGGTAAAGGAGAAAATATTATGAGAAGCCAAGAAGAAATAATTTAAATGTTGTGGAAAAAAAACAATTACAATAACACAAGATCTGGCAGCTTCTACATTAAGGGATCAAAGGGCTTGGAATATAATGTTTCAGGGGTCAAAGGAGCCAGGATTAAAAACACTTCAGGGGAAAATATGGTAATTCAATGAAATAGTGGACTTTCAAGCATTCTTTGTCAAAGAATCAGAACTGAACAGAAAATTTGACTTTCAAATACATGAAGCAAGAGAAGCATGAGAAGGAAAACAGGAAAAAGAAATCATAAGGAACTTATTAAAGTTGAACGAATTACATTCTTACATGGAAAAACAATAATTATAACTAATGAGATTTTTCTCAGAGTGAGAATAGTTGAAGGGAATATATATGTACATATACATATATGTATACATACATATATGTACATCTAGAAGGGCATATTTGTGTATAAATACATATGTGAGTGTGTGTATATATGTATACATAGACAGGGGGCACAGGATCTGTTGAATAGAAAGGGATGATATCTAAAAAATAAAATAAGAGGTGAGAGATGTATATATTGAGAGAAGGAGAAAGGGAGAGATAGAATAGGGTAAATTATCTCATTAAAGAGATAAGAGAAAATGTTACAGTGGAGGGGAAGAGCAGGTAAGTGAAAGGAAATGGGTCAACCATACTCTCTTTGAATTTGTCTTAAGGAGGGAATAGCACAAATACTCATTTGGGTATCTTACCCTATAGGAAAGTAAGGGGGGAGGATAGGAGGTGGATGATTCAAGGGAGGGCAAATTGGGGGAGAGGGTAGTTTGAATCAAATGCTTTTGAAAAGGGACAAGTTCAAAGTAAAAAAAAATAAAGTGGTGGGCGGGATGGGATGGAGGGAAAGATCATCATTCTTTCACAATATATCTACTATGGAAATGTTTTTTGAGTAAGAAAGGTACATGTACTTATGTACAACCTATATGGATTTGCTTGTCTTTCCAGTTGGGGTGGGTGAGGATGGAAGAAAGGAAAGAATCTGGAAACCAATGTTTTATAAAACAACTATTAAAAATTGTTTCTTTCACATGCAACTGGGCAATAAGATATACAGACACTGGTATATAGAAATCCATCTTGCCCTACTAGAAATTTAGGGGAGCATGGGGGAGGATATAAGGGAGAAAGGGCATTCAGTAGGCTCACTAACTTGGGGATAGGGGGATGGAAAGATGGGGATGAAAATTGTAACTCAAAATGTGGAAATGAATGCTGAAAATTAAAAATAAATAAATTGGAAACAAAAATTTTTAAAAAAGAAAAAAGTGAGTTTTGATTTAAGATTAAGTTTTAATAAAATGGATTCAAAAATAAATTTTTTCAGCTGCCTACAGTTTTGTTCTCAAGCATATTACTATTTTTTAGCCTATTCCAAGACCTTAGGTTTCAAAGACCAGCAGCCTTTTTGAACTTCAATTCTAATTTGACTGAGTAAAAGAATTTTATCTATAATTACTTTTAGTAAATTCTATGGAATGCATTAGGTACCTGCATTCAGGATTTGCATATCTTTTTTTCTAATTTTCCTATTAAAAATTGAGAAGAATGACATTAAGTCTCTTTCCCAGAGAGGTTTCCCCTTTTTCTTGTCGCAACCCCTAGTAAGTTTAAAATAGTAACCAAATTTTAGTTATTGGATTTAGTAGAATAGAGTCATTATTTACCTTTAGAAACAAAAATATTAAGAACCCTGAGAAGCATGTGAAGATTTATAGAAAATGACACAAAGTGAAACAAGCAGAATCAGTAGGAAAAAGGAAGCATAATAGCTGCTGTTGGAAGTTAATATACTGTGATGGGCAGCCTGAGTTAATTCTCTCATTGTTTCTCTCCACACACCCCCAATGTACTCTTGGTTCCCTACTCCAAGAGCTATTGTAAACTACAGTATGCTGAAATAGACCTGAGCAATTTCAGATATTTGTAGTTATTGTATTTAACAAACTCGTATCTAAAGAAGAGATGAGAGACATTCTACTCTTCATTTATTAGTTGGGGTACTTTGAGAATGTAGGACATTTCATCTATTTGATGTATTGGTTAGCTTCATGATGTTAGTTTCTCCATTCTCCTTTCTCCATAATTAGCTTTTCTCCTTCCATTCCTCCATTCACCCTTCCTTCCTTAGTTCATTCCTTCCTTAGTTCCTTCCTTCCTTCCTGCTTTCTGTCATTCTGTTTTTCTTCCTTTATTGTACAGAATGAATATCTGTGTATGTATAGGGAGAGCATAGGAATTATTTGGAGACATCATAGCATCTAATACTCATTTAAATAAAATTTTAAAAGCACATATGATTTGCTTTTTTTCAATAGCTCTTTTATACTTAGTCAAATGTCTTTTTATTCATTTTATTTTTGACTTAAATACTAAAATTTAAGTACACAGTAGAGAAAATAAAAGAAGCAAACTTAAATATTGAAACAAATACAGGAGAAAAAAAGCATGCCATGTGCACAGTAGAACATAAGAGAGGATTCAAAATATATAG
Organism: Petaurus breviceps papuanus; assembly: GCF_028583685.1. Classification (NCBI taxonomy): domain Eukaryota; kingdom Metazoa; phylum Chordata; class Mammalia; order Diprotodontia; family Petauridae; genus Petaurus; species Petaurus breviceps. Next base: position 5,202,460 of record NW_027187278.1, on the reverse strand, counting down.
CAACAAATTTACATTTCAAGAAAGGCTATATAATAAATATTATGCAGTGTGTAGAAAACTATCTGTCTTTTCGTGCTTCCTTGTAATTTTTTTTTTGTTGTTGTTCCAGGCTATGCTCTTTTTATTTTTTAGATATATACATATTGTTCCCTCTTGAATCCATTCCCTATGAAAGTAGGTTTCACAACTAACGCCCTCTTCCCCCATCTACTGTCTCTGGGTCAGTTCTTCCTCTCACACCTCATTTGTACAAGATAATTATTCTTTTTTTATCTCTTCCTAAATGGTTTTATTTTTTAAGTCATATCATACTCAGTAGTACCCCAAACTTTCTTATGAACTACACAATTACTAATTGCAATCTTAGACATATATTTTATATACATAAAAGGTAAATAATGAATCCTTGAGTCCCTTGTAATTAAACTTTGGTATCTACCTTACATTTCTCTTGGCCCTCGTATGTCAAAAATTGTGTTAAGCTCAGTTAGGTTTTTGTTTTGTTTTGTTTTCTTTCATTATTCCTGACAATACTGGAGCTCTGATAATTTATTAAATGTCCATTTTTTAAATCAACATTATACTTAACTTTTCAGGGTATTATATTTTTGGCTGGAACCCCAGCTTTTTTTCTTTTTAAAAAATGATGTTCCAAGACATGTAATTTTCAGTGTCACCAATGCGAGGTCTAAATGTCTTTTAAATAGTTAATTTTCACAGGCAAGAAAGTTGAATTCTCATTCCCAGAAAAGTATGAAAATGATTTTTACAATTTTTAACATGTAACATTGTTTTCTGTTCAAGGGAGATAGAGCAGGAAGTGGCCTGCTCTATACTAGAAATATTTTTAAAAACATATTTACAAAGAGGAGGAAAAGCTTTTTAAAACATAAATATATTTTCTATACTTTATCAATTTATATCAAATCTATGAAAGAATACCTAGTATCTTTTTTTACTAAAGGTAGAGAATGCAAAAATTTTAAACACAATATGGACAAAATATCCTATAAAATTAAAATGATTATTGAAAAATAGAATCCTACATTTTCCCCTATTAAATCATAGGCATTTAATTTAATTGTTGAACTGATCCAAATGAATTGATTTTTCCTTTTTAAGTTACCATATAAAGTTTTATGAAGAAATGTGCATTTTTTATTTTAAATTTCAATATTTGAGAGATTTAAAAGTATTGCCAAATAATTAGCTTTATTATTAGAATACATTTTGCAATTGTGCTTGAAGATGTGAGAACTTTCACAATGTGTTAATAAATAATAAAAGTTTAATGAGTCTTCCAACTTAATTTAAATATCACTATTTCCCTATTTGCTTGGATATGAGATACTTTTGACCCCAATTTTCATTTTATCTAGTTGTATTGATCCTAAACACGTATTTTGAACTAACGAAAATTTTCATTGGAAAAAAAAAACATTGAGATCAGTTATCCATTATTTGATATAAAAAGAGTGCAAAAAATAAACAAAAATTCTTGCACACTAAAGTTAAATCTTTATGCCTCAAATATCTAAACACAGAACAATTCAAACTACCAGAACCAATTTAGAGAAATAATTTGCCTTAGCCAAAGCTACTATTTACAGCATCAAACTATTGTAAATATTTTACTGGAACCTGGATGAGGCTTCATTTACTTTTTCTTTTTTAACAAAAAGTATTGTTTGATAGTATAAGTATTATGGACTCTTGTTTTAGAATACAAAAATTAGCATATGAAGACTACTACCATATCTTAGTTAATAGCCTTGATAAATGATCCTTAGTGGAAGTATAAGCGGGTCAGATGCTACTTCTTTCACATTTAAAATTGTATGATGCCACACCTCATTTAAGATTACATAACTTCTATGAAAGCAGTAATGATCTCTTTCTTCCTGAAGTTCTAATGTGATTTTATTTGGACCTAATATTCTTTGTCTTTTCTTGTGTATATTTAAGCTTTTTTAAAACCCCACTGAAATGTAATCTGCCTTGATAGAGGGACTATGTCTTATCTCTGTATTCTACTCAACATTTAGTATCATTACTTGCACACAGTAAGTAATTGATAATTGCTTTTGGAAATAATGATTTTCTATTAGCTTCTCTCTGAGATTAGATAGATAGATAGATAGATAGATAGATAGATAGATAGATAGATAGATAGATAGATAGAATCAGTTGATTATGTGTGGTAATAAGTAAAGCAGCTAGTTAAGTGTCTGCATATTTATAATCATGAATTGTCCTTGCTGAAAAGTACTTAGATACTGTTTAAGCAAATCTTGTTAATCTATATATGAAAAAGAAAAACTGAAGTGTGGAGAGATTACAGTACTTGTCCAAAGATGGACAGAGATTTGATAAGAGTAGCTGTGCTTGTTAATACTTTGCCTTCCATTATTATTTAGATGAATAATAAAATCGTTAGGGGGCAGCCAGGTGGCTCAGTGAGTAAGAGCACCGGCCCCAGAGTTGGGATGACCTGGGATCGAATCCGAGCTGAAATACTTACCACCACACCCAGGAATAACTGGCCATGTAATCTTGAGCAAGTTACTTAACCCCAATTGCTTTAAAAATAAAATTGATAGAATGCCAGAAAATATGTTGCTTCCACATGTTATGAGAGGAGAGTGTTTTACATGATAGTGGACTCCCTATCCTTTCAGGAATGTAAGGTCATCAAAACCACAACCTGACCAACTCCAGTAATGTGAAGAAAAATTTCTGAAGACAGAAAAAAAAATGATTGAATTTATAGGACTACAGAATTTATAGAAGTACAGAAGGTTGTGTGGTCACCTGGTGATCACTCAGGTATTATAAAGTGCTTCCATAAGAGTCGGACTGAGAATGCCATGTCAGTTTTCTATTAAGACTCCCCTTTCCTCTCCACCTTATCAATCTGTGCCTGAGTTATAGGAACTGGAAATGAATAAATGACATTTAGCTTTTGTCAAAGGATTTTTTTTTGCTTTTACTATCTATCCACAACTTGGCAGAGTACCTGGCACATAGTTTATTAATTGTATGGGAAAAGTTGATAAGAGGTTATATTCAACAACCTCCATGAAGTCTTTTCTGATTCCTACATCTGGGATCTCCCTCCTTGACTCTTTTATACTGCTGTCCACTTCTTTACATGTATCTTATTCTAATTTTGTTTATACATATTTGGTGATGTTTTATGTCTGCTATCACCTCCTTGAGGGCAGGGAGAGTTTTTTTTATTGTATTTTTACATCCCTATTTTCTCAAAAAATCCCACATATTAGGCACATGATATGTGTTTGTTGAATTGATTTATATTTCATCTGCAAACACTAGATTAACAGAGAACAATATAATTTTTGTCTATATATAGATGATTCTGTTTTTGATCATTTAAAAATGGATGAATATTGATGCATGCCATGACATTTAGCATTGGGAAAAATAGTCACATAATGAGATGAGAGATCTATTCTGAGCACTAATGCACATCATAGTGATAAAAACTGGCTCAAAAGATGACATAGAAAGAATATGTTAGTATAATTGGTAGATTATTTTTTCCTGGATTATTATAAAACAAAAATTAAGACTATGGGATAACCATAGGATTAGTGAACCCAAGAATAAAATAGCTATGCCACTGTAAGCTAGGAAAGTAGGTATAACCAGGTTAGGTCTACAAAGACTGTCAGGAATGCCTATTATCTTACTTAAGACAATTAGAAAAGAGCTAGGGTCAGAATATCAAGGTGAAAATATTGCCAGGTAGAGTATTTTAATCTTCAGTGGTGAGTTAAAGAGGGAAGAAGAATTTGGATTCCAACTGAGAAAAGTGTAAGGAAAGGGAAATGGAAGATATAGTCTTCCCTCAGAGTAAAACTTGATTTTGGAGAACTTAAAGGAATGGAAGAAAATTTGTGAATCTGGAAACCTGTAGGAGATAATTAATGCTAATTCAGAAGATATGAAGGGAGGGGTAAATGAAAAGTGACAAAATAAGATGATGGAATAGAAGCACAAACATGGCAGGATCTCCCACTCCAATCACTTCCAATATATGTAGAAAAATGACTCTAAACAAACATTAGAACTACAGAATCCACAAAGATACAGAGAGAAACAAATCTCCCACTGAAGGCATCCTGGGAGGCCAACAGGAAAGGTCTATCACAGCATGCTGGGAGCCAAGTACAGTCCCATATGAGTCATGTGCTTCTGGCCCCAGGGTGGCCTTGCCCAGCAGAGGCAAGAGCAGATTTCAGGATAGTAAATCATCAGTAGCTGTGGTGGTTTCCAGACTTCTCAACCCATAAATACCAAAGACAAAGTATAAGGTCACTGTGGAACTCTGATTGAACAGAGGCGGGTTAGAAGAGTATGGTCTGGCCTCTGCCCCCAGGGTGGGAAGTGGCAGAGATGCAGTGGCTGCACCACATGACTTAATCAGGAGCTGCTGGCATAAAGATCACAGAGGGACCAAGTAACGATTTGGGGGTAGTTGCTTTTGCTTTAACCTGCTTGGTTCTGGATCACTGGCTTGGGTGGTGGTCTTGAAGTATGGGGCCAGTGAACCAGAGCTTGTGGGGGCTGTAAAGAGTGTGCCCTAATAATAGCTCCAGCAGCTGTGAAAATTCAAGCTATTTAGGGAAAATCTCTCTACATTCTGGAAGCAGAGTTCTACCTTAGCAAAAAGCTCAAAAGTCAAGTAAATGGCTGCCAATATGAGGAAATGAGGAAGCACAAAGAGACCATAGAATCCTTTTTGGGGGACAAAAAGGATCAAAGCATGGAGTGGGAGGAAGACAGTGAAGTCAGAACTACTGCAACAAAAGCCTCCAAGAAAATATGCACTGAACAGATAGAGGCTTTGGGGTATAGAAATCCATCTTGACTTACTAGAAAGTCAAATGGGGAATAGTAAAAGATATAAGAGAGAGCAGATTGGGGGAAGGTGTATTCAGTAGAACCACTATTTTGGGGTGGAGGATAGGGGAAAGATGGGGAAAAAATTATATCTCGAAATCTTGTGGAAATGAATGCTGAAAATTGGAAATAAAATAATTAAGCAAAAAACAAAACAAAACAAAACAAAACAAAATCATATGAACTGTTTACATACCATGGAGGAGCTCAAGAAGAATTTTGAAAATCAAGTAAGAGAATTGGAGGAAAAATTGAAAAGAGAAATGAGAATGATACATGAAAATCCTGAAGTGAGTCAAGAGTCTACTAATGGAGACCCAAAAAATACTGAAAAAAATAACACCTTAAAAAACAGAGTAACTCAAATGGCAAAAGAGCCCCCCCAAAAAAAAAAAATCAGTGAAGAGAAGAATGCCTGGAAAAAGTCTAATTGCCAAGATGGAAAAGGAATTTCAAAAACTCACTGAAGAAAATAAATACTTCTAAATTAGATTGAAGCAATTGGAAGCTAATGACTTCATGAGAAATGAAGATGCTATAAAACAGATCCAAATAAAGAAAAAATAGAAGACAAATTGAAATATCTCATTGGAAAAAACACTGACCTGGAAAATAAATCCAGGAGAGATCATTTAAAAATTATTGAACTATATAAAAGCCAGGATCAAAAACTGAGCCTAGAAATTATCCTTCAAGAAATTATCAAGCAAAATTGCCCCGATATTTTAGAATGAGAGGGTAAAAGAGAAATTGAAAGAATTCACTGATTGCTTCTTGAAAAAGATCCCCAAAAGAAAACTCCTAGGAATATTATAGTCAAATTCCAGAGTTCCAAGATCAAGGAGAAAATACTGCAAGCAGTCAGGAAGAAACGATTTGATTATTGTAGAAACACAGTCAGTACGACACAAGACATAGCAGCTTTTACATTGAGGGATCAAAGGGCTTGGGATATGATATTCTGGAGGTCAAAGGAGCTGGGTCTATGTAATGCGAATGTAAATTTTAAAGATCTTCCCTGCCCCTAGGCTA
>NW_027187278.1:5191725-5196492 GCF_028583685.1 Petaurus breviceps papuanus | reverse complement strand
TGTGGTAGCTGCAAACCCTGAGGACGCTTGGGGTGCTTGCTGCTACAGTCTAAAACCAAGAAGCACCTACCCAGCAAAACTGAGTAAAATGTTTCATGGGAAAATATGGTCATCCAATGAAATAGGGGATTTTAAAGTATTCTTGATAAAAAGAAAAAAAAAACAGACCTGAATAGAAAATTTGACTTTCAAATACAGAAGCAAGAGAAGCATGAGAAAGTAAACAGGAAATAGAAATCATAAGGAAATTATTCAAGTTAAACTATTTGAATTCCTACGTGGAAAAATGATAATTTAACTCATAAGACTATTCTCACTATGAGTATATTTGAAAGTAATACACACACATATATACATAGATATGTATATGCATATGTGTGTATACATTGAAATTGTATGTGTGTATATGTATACACACAGGGCACAGGATGAGTTGAATATGAAGGAATGATGTCTAAAACATAAAATTAAGAGGTGAGACAGGAATTTCTTGGAAGAAGGAGAAAGGGAGAGATAGATTAGTGTAAATTATCCCATGTAAAAAAGGCAAGAGAAACCTGTTACAATGGAGGGGAAGAGAAGAAAGGTGAAAGAGAATGGGACAACCTTATTCTCATTTAATTTGGCTTAAAGGACAGAATAACATACACACTCAATTGGGTATCTTACCCTACAGGAAAATAGGGGGGAGGAGATAAGAGGGGGGATGACAGAAGGGAGGGCAGTTTGGGGGAGAAAGTAGTTAGAAGGAAACAATTTTGAAAAGCAATAGGGATAAAGGAGAAAATGGAATAAGTGGAGGGCAGGATAGGATGGAGGGAAATATAGTTATTCTTTCACAATATAATTATTATGGAAATGATTTAAGTAACTACATATATACAACCTATATTGAATTGGTTCTCTTTCCAGTGGGGGTGGGTGAGGAGGGAAGAAGGGAAAAAATCTGCAACTTAAAGTTTTAAAAACAAATGTTTTGTTTTTTTTTAATACAAGTGACAAAATAAGGCAGGAGAGAGAGAGAGAGAGAGAGAGAGAGAGAGAGAGAGAGAGAGAGAGAGAGAGATGATAGATAGATAGATAAATAGATAGATAGATAGATAGATAAATAGATAGATAGATAGATAGATTAGATATGTACATATGTATATATAGATGTGTGGCAAGGTGTATTAATTTCCCTCTTCCCATGTTCTAGTTATTGTTAATTGAGGTTAACATTTGTTAGTTTTACTTTGGGACTCCTATTTATTTACACTTATGTACTTTTTATAACATTTATCCAGGAATAGCCATTATTTTGAAAACATATTTTTTTGTTTTGTTTTCTTTTGTTTTTCTTTAGAAGAATAAATGCTTTTTAGATAAAGAAGAAAAATTAAGTTTAATGTTACCCCATCCTCAGAATTATAACAGGAAAAAAAGTATAGTATAATGACTTTTTACACCTCCCCTATTTGAAGGTGATATATGACAAGGTAAATATGTGTTATGTATACTTTCTGGATACTGTATTTTCATGGAATTGACATTACATCTAATTAGCAACTCAAATAGTATTAGAAATTTACAGCAGGTATAAAAAGTAGGTTTTGAAAACATAGTAATAAATGGATGAAGCAGATTGATCTGATCTTGTTGATTCAGAGATTTCCCTTTAGCAGGAAAATGTCATTGGGAGCCCAGCCAGCTGTGTTTTTTAGAAGGACATTTATTTTTATTTAAATTCTACCTATTTTTATACTAATGATAGTGCTAGTGGCCATTTTATGAACAGTTGCTTGATTCAAATTACAATGCAACTTCCTAATTAATGAAGTTCAATTTCTTAACTATAATAAAAAAAAATAATTGCATTGTGAGAACTATTTAAAAATATTTAAGCTGTCCCCAAATTACACAGTTCAGTGGGGCACATATCCAGAGGAAAACTGAACTTCAGCAGATATTCATGGATAGATTTACAATATATGATGGAAGGTTATTATTTTTTGAAGAGCTGATGTAACTTTATTTTTAGAAAGAATCAACTTGTATCTCAAACAATAAATATATGTCCACACCTTCATGTAATCAGTGGTATCCTGTTATTATTAGAAATATATTTAATTGTTTTAGACCTTTACCTCCTAAACTTGGAAAAGCCAGATTACTTCTATTGCTGAAGTGGGTTCCTGGTAATATATAAGAATCTTTGAAGGCATCACATTTAGGACCATTGATAAGAGAGCTAAAAGAACCCTGGTATTTTAAAAAATTATTTTTTTTTTGCTTTTTGTAGTGCAATTGGAGTTAAGTGACTTGCCCAAGGCCATATGACTAGTAAGCGTTAAGCATCTGAGTCCAGGTTTGAACTCAGGTCCTCCTAATGCCAGGGTCGATGCTCTGTTCACTGCACCACCTAGCCCTAAGAACTCTGGTATTAACAGAATAACTTCCAGGCCCAGAACTGTCTCCCTCCTCATCTATACTTGCTGTTTTTACTGGCTCCCTTCAAATCTCAGCTAAAGGTTCACCTTCTGCAAGAAGCATTTCTCAGTCTTAGTGCTTTCCCTGAATATTACCTTCAATTCATCCTTTACTTATTTTATTTTTATCTTTTTTTCCTAGTTCTTTGCACATTTTTTTCCCTCCTAAAAGTTTGTGAATTCCTTACGAATTCCTTAAGACTTGGATTATTACCTGTCTTTTCCTTTTTTTTGCATCCTTGATATGAAGTACAATGCATGGAACATGATAAATACTTAATAGATGATTGTTGACTTGACAAAAACTGGGACAAAAGTCTGGGCTAATATATCTACATATCCAGTTGACTCTAGACTTTAGTAATGTATCATAAAAAGTAAAAGGACTTTTATTATTAACAGGATTTTATTGCATTCCTTTACTTCTTAAATGTAAACCCATTGCCATTGCTAAAAAAGGAGAGTGAGTAGTTTGTAATATAATTGTCTATAATAAATCTGCATTTTGCTAAATTTATTAAATATTGTGCATTGGAAAAAGTAGAGAAGAAAAGTCAAAGGATAAAGGAAATATAGTTATCTTTACATCTCTCGTTTCTTTCATTTTCAAAATGAATATTGCTAATGAATATAGCTGACAATGTTATTCTCCTAATCAGAAGTTTCCATAGCTGCATATTGGCTATGATAAAATATCATCATTTAAACTTATCCTTTAAATGCCTTCACAATTTGGACATCATCTACCTTTGCAGAAATGCTATGATACTCTCCTTTTCTTCCAGTAAGACTATCTTTGTAGTTAATGTTTCATCTCCCAAAACATTGTGCCAATTGTTACTCCCATCCCCCTCCCCTTAGACTATATTCCTACCTTATATACCCCTTTTAAAATATTAGAACCTTTGCTTATCTTCTCCTACCACTACCCTATCCCAAATTATCATATATTTCTTATCTGTGTACAATTATATCTGAATAGAAAGTAAAGTCTTATAGGTTAAAGACTATTTAATTTTAACTTTGTTTTCACCTAACACAGTGTCTTAAATATCATAGGTACTTAATGTATTTATAAAATTAAATTGGATCATTATTATTTAAGTAAGATATTATACTGCGATCATTATAAAACAAAAAAGTTGAAAATTGAGTTACACTAAATATTTATACCATGCCAGGATTATTTTCCTCCTTCTGCATCACCCACTCATGTAGGGTGACTTTAATGTGCATATTGGTACCCTCTGAAATGGCCTAGTTTCCCAGGCCCTCAACCTAGTCAATTAATATGACCAACACTCCACTCTACCTCATCTGTACACAGACATAGTCATATTCTTGACCATATAATCACATCCACAAGTGACTACTATGTTCATATTATTATGTTTAATCATATTCAGTTGTGTCTGATTCTTTGTGACCCCATTTGGGGTTCTCTTGGGAGAAATATTGGAGTTGTTTGCCATTTCCTTCTCCACTTTGTTTAACAGATGAGAAATTGAGGAAAACAGGGTTAAGTGACATCCCTATAGTTAAACAGCTAGCAAGTATATGAAGCTACATTTTAACTCAGGAAGAGGAGTATCTCTGATTAGAGGTCCAGTCCTATATCTATTGCACCACATAGATATCTTATGCTGGCAACCTAGTCACATAAGTTCATAAACTACAAAATTCTTCATTTGATAATAGCTAGACTCTATTCTGATTCTTCCATTTACCAGCACATCCCTGAAATAAAAATTGCTTAAGCATGTCAGTACAGTAGAAAGCTAAGGGAATGAAGTCACCACCATACTGGAATCCTGGTGCCTTGAGAATACTGAAAAAAACCTGGCATTTATATAGCACTTTAAGGTTTGAAAAATGCAAATTAATTTTCCCCTTTGAGTCTCATTACACTCCTGGCTACAAATCCTTTTGTAGGACTATAGTACCATTGAGGGACAATGAGTATCCTCTTAACTTTATGTCTTAAACTCTGAGAAAGTTTTATTTGTTTTTTGTACCTCTACTTCCTATCCTCTAGTTGACTTCAAAACCATCTGCACCTATTTTTGATCTTATTATTCAGTTGAATTTGCCCATTTCAAAGTTACGATTACTTAATTGGTGAATACAGGGGATTTCCCCCCTTAATCCTAATCCTTATTAACCTCTCTATCACTTTATTTTTATTTATTTTTGCTTTTTGGAGGGCAATTGGGGTTAAATAACTTGCCCAAGGTAATACAGCTAGTTTTCTTTGTGTGTGTGTGTGTGTGTGTGTGTGTGTGTGTGTGTGTGTGTGTGT
>NW_027187278.1:5189504-5191715 GCF_028583685.1 Petaurus breviceps papuanus | reverse complement strand
TGTGTGTGTGTGTGTGTGTGTGTGTGTGTGTGTGTGTGTGTGTGTGTGTGTGTGTTAAGTGTCTGAGGTCAGGTCTGAACTCAGGTCCTACAAATCTGGGGCCGGCACTCTACTCACTGAGCCACCTAGCCACCCCACATCTCTATCACTTTAAATCATTTTCTATACTCTCTGCTAAATTATTACACTGTTACCTCTTGGTTATTCTTTTATCTTTATAAATCATTTTTATTCATATAATAACTCCTAATTGTGGGCATCCCCCAAAAATGCTGTACCAAGACCCTTCATTTTTTTGTATTGTGTAATGTTACTTGCTGCTCTCATCATCTCCAGTGAGTTCAATTATCTCTTAGCAGATGATTCCCTGGACTGAATATACTGTCTTAGTCTTTCTCCTGAGTGCAGGACTTGCACCACTATCAGCCTTTGTGTGATATGGGCATCTCAAACACAACATGCCCAAAAGAGGCTGCGTATTCTGCATCTTAGAACTCTCCCTTCTATTCCACTTCCTTATTACTATTGAGGGCATCAACATCATCCTAGTCACCTCAGGGCACAATATCAACACCATTTTTGACTATTGTCTTTCAATTTTCCCATATATGTGACCCATTGCAAAAGTCATTTCTAATTTCACAACATCTCTTGTCTAAGTCCTCTTCTCTTCATACATATATTCACTACCCTACTTTTGTCCCTCATTCACTCTCTCTCAGACTATTGGATATACTTCTAAATATCTTGCTTCAAGTATCTCCTCTCTATATTCCATTCTACACACAGCTACAAAATTCCTTTCTTTCTAAAATGTGGGTCTGATTGATTATTCACCCCCCACCCCACATTGATCTTCATTTGTTGTCTTTTATATCCATGATTGAACATAATGTCTTCTATTGGATTATTAAAGCTCTTCATAACCTGAAATTTTCATACATTTCAAATTTTCTTATTCTTTACACTACTTTTATGCTCTGTGATTCTGTCTTCAATGGCCTGCTTTCATTTTCTAAAGAAGGAAACTCCATCTCCCATCTCTATTAGTTTTTACCGGCTATCCCTTATACATGTAATGTTCTGTGCTTTTAATTCTTTCTCTTATTTTCTTTGGCTTTCTTTAATGCTCAGCACAAAATAAATTTCTATAGGATTGATTTCCTATTTCCCCCAGATTCTACTAATTTTTTTCCATTTTCAGATTACCTTCATCTACTATTATTATTTAATTACATGCATACATATATATATATATATATACACATTTTTTTTTGTAAATGGTGATTTGCATATTGTCTCCCCCATTAGATTATGTCATTCATGGGGTCAAAGATTATTTATTATTTTTTTTATTCCCAGTGCTTAACTAAGTTTCAGCAATAGAGAAATATTTATTGAAACTTCTGGATGAATTATTAATCATTGAACATTTTAAAGTGATTGTAATTATCTAAATATTAAAAGTGATACAAAGAAACCAAAATTAAATAGAATGTAAGGCTACAAAGCTGCTTTCTTAAAATGAAACAAAGTTTTTCAAAGACTTGAGAGTAGAATATATTTCTCCTGACTTCTGAATTATTTTTAGAATGATAAAATATACATTAATTTTAATCAAAGTGAAAAATCATATTTACTTTGACAATATATGTAGTCATAATATTAATCTAATAACTAATTTGTTTTTTTTAATAGTTGGGATTCAATATACATTGATTCAGATCTTCTCTTTTAAGGAAACTATAAAGGAACCCCCAGATTTCTTTTTTATCACTTTGTTGGCAGGAATTTTGTATACCAGGTCTCAGTTTCTTCATACATAAAATGAAAACATTTGGATTAAATAAATGGTTCAAAAATAGCATACCAGAGATTTGTAGATTTGTCATTAATTTTGTATACCTTACCCCTTTAATCAACTGTTCTCACACAGGTTTCCTAATTATATGTAGGTTAAGCCTGCAATTACATGTGCTTGTATGAACTATATTTTTGTAAAATATATCCTTCTTGGTAAGGAATAATGCTGTAATGTAAGAAAAGTTGAAAAGAAAAGTTTAAGAGTCTTTGGATTAGATCATCTATAAGGTTTCTCCCCACCCCAATATTCTATAACTGATTGAGCATAAAATTCCAAAGTTTCTTTCTTTTGTCATTCTGAATCAGTTCTCTCTCTCTCTCTCTCTCTCTCTCTCTCTCTCTCTCTCT
>NW_027187278.1:5173650-5189104 GCF_028583685.1 Petaurus breviceps papuanus | reverse complement strand
TCTCTCTCTCTCTCTCTCTCTCTCTCTCTCTCTCTCTCTCTCTCCTGCTCTCTTCCTCTGCATCTCTCTATCTCTGTCTTTCACTCTGTTTCTCTGTCTCTGTCTCTTTGTCTCTGAGTGTGTGTGTGTCTGTCTCTCCGTGAGTCAGGTTAACATTTTACATCTGGCATTAAAATGTCTAATCTATGATTACTCCTTATTTTTATGGATCATCCCATATATCTGCTTTTGGAATATATCTGTAAAAATACAGATATTTTTACTAAAAATGGATATTTACACATTGGAAACAATGTACCACATTTTGATTCTACTGACTGGCACTATTTTAAATCTCTTGGATCACATTATCTGGTGTTATGTCAACTCACATTGGTTTTTTCATGTGACACAAAATACAGTGACGGAAGGTGACAGAAGAAATGTAATGTGATATGACACATAAGAAATTTACAGGGTAAAAGGATCAAATAGTCAGTGTCAAATTAGATAGGGGACATCAAATACAAAATCAATCTGGCAGCCACTAATGGAACGAATGAAAGAAAGAATATTCACTGTGTCTGTGAAACAGCAAATGTGGAACTTCATCAGAAAAGATTTACCCAATGCTTAGGTAAAAACAGAAGTATCATTAAAAACAACATGAATATTAAACTACTTGTGTCATTGGTCAAGGGTATTTAAAATGATAAAAATTTAGTTCTCTATTTTTTACCTTTTTAAAAAATCTATTGATTCTCATTTTGAACATAAGGTCTTTATTTTATTGTGTTATCTCTTGCTCAATGAAATAAAAGAAAGGGGGAAGTATGAGGCTATTCAGTTTTGTAAGATTATGTCTGGTTGTGTATTATCACACTAATAAACAAATGACACTAGAAATGAGTGAAGAAGAAATAAATTATCTTAGAAAATAACCTTTCAAACTTAGGTCATTTGAGATCTTCTAAAAAAGATGTAGTTGTGATATTTTCAAAGATGACTAAAATTAATCTAATTCTCGCAACTTCTCACACCAATTATTCTCCATTACAGAATAAGACAACAGTTTCTGGGGAATTCTATTCACTAAGAAAGACCAAAACCTGACTATGACTTAGTAAATAAGTCCTGGGGAGTTGCCTGAGGAACATGGAAATTCTGTGATTTACCCAAGATTTAGGCAGCTTGTATCAAACTTCAGATATAAATCTATGACCTTCTGATTCCAGGCCCAACACTCTCCCTTGTGTAACACTTCTTTCTCTTTTTTTAATTATTAAGGTCCTATCATTTTTAAATGATTATTTTACTTCTAATTTGAAAAAAAATTAAGTCACCATCAGGCACAGAAACAATCACAGTAGACTATAATCTGAAAAATATTTCACTGAAAATTATCTTAGGGAAAAATTGGTTTTTAAGCTACAATGACCAAATCATCAGATGCTAAACTGTGGATATATAAGCTCATCTACATTGCACTCAGGTGTATCAACATAACAGGTGTCTTTTAGAATGTAACATGAGGATGTAGAATTTGTGTCTTTATTTTTCACAGAGTTGAATACTCAGAATGGTGATGCCTGCAACTTTGTATTTAATAAGTGTCATATGATGAGCGTAAGCTAGTAAGAAGGAAAATTGACCCATATGGTCAATCCAGTTAGGTTCAGTAGAGGAAAAAAGAAACTTCAGAAACCATCGATCGTGCTGTGCATGTGTTCCCTTTCTGTTTGTTTGATAGTTTATTTCCTTTGTTTTGAGCAGAGAATGAGGAAAAATACCAGTATAATGCATCCTTCTAGCATCTCCCCAATACTACAGTCTACACAGCTGAAAATAAAGTAACCAATGCTTCCAGTGCAGAATCGAGTGGGCATTGAAAACATCAACAATTCCACAGCTGGAAGCAAAGAGAGATCTAAATAGTAGTACAACAATTTATCACTCCAAACAGTTTCATTTGTCTGGAATTTAGACTTTCCATTTGGGAACTTTTTTGTTTAAAATGGAATATGTTTTTATCGCCACATAGAACTCTCTGGAGAATCTTCTTATTCTGCCTGTCTTCACATTTTAGATTTTTTTTCATTAATGTACAGGATGTTTCCAGGAGTAGTCTGATCAGGTTAAGAAGGTTGAAAGATAAAACCTTTGTTCTGGATTTAGAAATAAAAGCTCCTATACATAATGTAGACGTCCCTACTGGAATTTCATTTAGGATTGTGATTACAACTCTTTGATGGGGTATGAATAGTGCCCTCAGGCTTTTAACCCACTGAACATTGATTAAGCATTAATCAATAATTGTATAGTATACATCCTTCACCAGAGAAGCCAACAGTCTTATCAGTGATGACTATGAAGCAGAATTGTTAGAAAACCTCAGTCTCAAAGATGACAAATATGGAGAGCCTGTGGAAGAGCAGTGGTTTTTCTAAGGGAAGGAGTCACGATTTGGAAAGTTCATGGACATGACCTACTGGGCTATCATAAAATTGTAGAATAGGAAAATTGAAAAAGAAATCACCAAATATATAAATGTAATCATACCCTAAATTAAGAAATCTCTAAACTAAAGAATGTCCAATATAATGTACATGTCAAATGGTCATCTGGTCTCTACTTTAAAAGCTCCAATGAGGAAGAAGCTCACCATTTCTCAAGTCAGTCCAATGAATTCTGGAGGTTTCATTTGATGGGAAGATTTCCCTGAAACTTACCTTAAGTTTGCCTCTGTATATTTTACTGCCATGTTAGTGGTTTTATTCCCTAGGGCCAAATAAAACATCTATTCTGGGTAAGCAAAATTCACATAGAATACTTACTGTTAAAATTATAACATACATTGGCATCTCCTTGAATTATCTATATTTATTTTTGTGTCATATCTATATCTGTGCATATAATACATCAGTAGAAGGAAACTCACATGTGTATGAATAAATTTTGTGTATTCATAAATATATATTTGTTACTGATAAATATAAAATGTTACTTGGGTTCAAAAATCAATTGTATTAATAAAATATATGATAGGTAGGCAAGTAGATAGATAAATAGATAGATAGATAGATAGATAGATAGATAGATAGATAGATAGATAGATAGATGATAGATAGATAGATAGATAGATAGATAGATAGATAGATAGATAGATAGATAGATAGATAGATAGATAGATATGTAGGTAGATCCAATTGTACTATGAACAACAGCAGTAGTGGTAAGAAGAAACCAGCACATGTCCAGTCAGTACAGAAGAAGTGGGGCAGGGACACTGCTGACTCTAAGCACTTACAAGAGGCTGGAAGTCTTGGTTTGAATTCACTGTCATAGGCACCATTCTCCATACATCAGGAATAGAGGTGGTTATAAAAATAAATTATTACCAAAAAATTGCAGCCAAAGAAGAAAGAATTCAACCATAGAGAGCTACTATGGGAATAGAGAAGACTGGGGGTTGTCTTCAGAGGAGGATGCTGAAGCAAAGAAACTCTCTTCTAATACAAAGAGTAATGCTAGATGGTCACCTACCCAAAAAGAATTCATTGAAGAGCTTGAAAAAGACTATAAAAATCAAGCATGAGAGACAGCAAGGAAAAATTAAAAAGAAACATAAGAATAATACAAAAAAACAAGAAAATCATGAAAAGAAAATCAACCAATTAGAAAAGAAGATCCAGAATCTTTCTTAAATTATTATTATTTTTAAATTTTTAGTTAACAACATTAATTTCCACAAGATTTTAAGTTACACATTTTCTCCTTGTCTTTCCCCTACCCACCACCCCAAAAGAGCGATGCCACTGAATACCCCCCAGCCACATATCCTCCACCATACATGCTCCAATGTGCTGTTAGGGCAAGATGGATCTCCATACCCCAGGGCCTCTATATCTTATTTCACAGTTGCATTTAAAATACTACCACTACTACTAATAATAGTATTTAAACATTTGATTTTAAAATTTTGAGTTTCATATTCTTTCCTTTCTTCCTTCATCACCCATCCTTACTGGGAAGATAAGCATTTAAATATAGGTTGTACATGTATATTTATGCAAAACATTTCCATAGTGGAAAATTGTGAAAGACTATGTTTCCCTCCATCCTATCCATACTCCTCACTTGTTCAATTTTCTACTTTGACCCTGTCCCTTTTCAAAAGTGTGTGCTTCTAACTACCATCCCCCCATCTGCACTCCTTTCTATCATCCCCTTTTTTCTCCCCTTCCCCCCTACTCTCCTGTAGGTTAAGACACCCAATTGAGAACTCTGGAACCTGGCTATAATATTTCTAGGAGTTTTATTTTTGGGACCTTTTTCAGGAGCTGATTGGTGGATTCTTTCAGGCTCTATTTTGCCCTCTGGTTCTAAAACAGCAAGGCAATTTTCCTTGAGAATTTCTTGAAGGATGATTTCTAAGTTCTTTTTTTTGATTATGACTTTCAGGTAGTCCAATAATTTTTAAATTGTCTCTCCTGGATCTATTTTCTAGGTCAGTGGTTTTTCCCATGAGATTTCATATTGCCTTCTATTCTTTCATTTGTTTGGATCTGTTTAACAGCATCAAAGTCATTAGCTTCCACTGACTGCAATCTAATTCTGAAGGAATTATTCTCTTCAGTGAGATTTTGAAATTCTTTTTCCATCTGCCAAATGTGGCTTTTCAAGGCATTCTTCTCCTCATTGGCTTTTTAGGCCTCTTTTGTCATTTGAGTAAGTCTATTTTTAAGGTATTTTTTTCAGTCAGGTTGTTGACTCTCTTTTCATGATTTTCTTTCATCAATCACATATCTCTTCCTAGTTTTTCCTCCACTTTTCTTACTGGATTTTCAAAATCCTTCTTGAGTTCCTCCATGTCCTGTAACCAATTCATATTTTATTTGGAAGCTTTTGGTGTAGGAGTTCTGACTTCGCTGTCTTCCTCTCATTCCATGCTTTGATAATTTTATTCCCCTAAAAAGGAATCTAAAGCTTGATTGTAGTGGTTGTTTTGCTTCCTTTGCTTGCTCATGTTGTCATTCAATTACTTGACTTTTGAGCTCTTTGTCACAATAGAACTCTGCTTTCAGAGAGGAAAGTTTTGTCCCAAATTGTTAGGGTTTTTGCAGCTGCCAGGCCTATTAGTTGGGTGCCCTCTTGACAGACATCACAACCCCTGACTCACTGTTCACACACCCCAGAACTTCCACCCAAGACAGCGGTCCAAAAACAGGCAATGTTAAAGCAAGAGCGATTACCCCTCAGGATGGTCCCTTGGTCCCCCTACAGTCTGCAGGCCAGGAGCTCTGAAGCAGGCACATGAACATGGCTTCTCAGCAGCCACACCTCTACTTCTTCTCTGCTTCTCTCCAGGGTCGGGGGCTGGACTTCAGTCTGTGCCCCCCCCCCGCCCCAGTTCAAATAGAGTTCCACCCTGACCTTTTATTTTGTCTTTGGCATTTATGGTTTGAAAATTCTGCAAACCACCACAAATGCTAGTGATACACTCTCTAGAAGTCCAGTCCAGCCGCTGCTGGTCAGAGTAGCCCTGGGCTAATACCATGGGCTCATCTGGGGTTGGTCTTGACTCTCACCATGCTGCAATGGACCCATCCTATCCACCTGCCGGGCTGCCTTCAGCATGAGATTTGTTTCTCTCTGTCACTTTGTGGGTTCTGTAGCTCTAAAATTTGCTTAGAGTCATAATTTACAGGTATTTGAGGTGTTTATGGGGGGAGCTCATGGAATTTTCCTGCTTCTGTGCCGCTATCTTGGCTCCACACCCTGAAGATCCAGAATCTTAAGGGTGAAAATTCCTCCTTGAAAATTGGAATTTGGCAAGGGGAAACCAGCAAATTTATAAGGGATGAAGAAATGTTAAAAATGAAATATAATGAATGAAAAAAATAGGTGAGAAGATGTTAAACATTTCATAAGAAAAACAACAGATCTAGAAGAGAAAACAATAATTTAAGTAACTGAAAGCTCTTATAAAAAAGAATCTTGATATAATGCAGGAAATAATTCAATAAAAATGTCTTGAAGCATTGGAACAAGAATGTAGAAATAGAAAAAATCCACCAATCACCACCTGAAAGATACCCTATGAAGAAAACTTGCAGAAATATTATAGTTAAATATTAAAAGCACCAGATCAAGGACAAAATATTAGGAGTAAAACAAAAGAAAATACATATGATGGTACCACTATTAGAATGGCACAAGCTCTAGCACTGGCAACCCTAAAAGATGACAGATCTTGGAATATTACATATCAAAGAGCAAAAATACTGAGCCTCCAGCCAAAAATATTATATCCAGCAAAGTGCAGTATAATTCTAAATAAAAAAAAGATGGGCATTTGATCAACTGTCAGACTTTAAGGACTGTGTTAAAAAATAAAAAATCCACAACAACCCTGAATTCAATAGAAGATTTAACATATGTGAGCCAAGAGGAATATAAGGTATGTACCAATGACCAATTACAAGAGACTAAATAAGGATATAATATTTATCTTTTATGCATGGAAAATGGAAACC
This sequence comes from Petaurus breviceps papuanus, assembly GCF_028583685.1. NCBI lineage: Eukaryota > Metazoa > Chordata > Mammalia > Diprotodontia > Petauridae > Petaurus > Petaurus breviceps. The sequence continues at coordinate 5,182,589 of NW_027187278.1, read as the reverse complement.
CTATGTCTAAGATTGTTACTATTAATTAGGTAGCTTATGAGAAAGATTAGGGTAGGCCTGAGTATGATATGACTTCAAAAAGTAAACTCGTTCAAAAACAGCTAAAACATTGATTGTCATACAAATGATGTGCAAGAGGAAGAACCAATACAGAGGAATTAGATGGGGGAGAGTGGGCTGTTAGTTCTGGAAAGATACTTTCACCAAGAATGGGTTCGAGGGGAAAATATATATGCGTTTAGAAGAATATAAAATTCTTCTAAATTTAGAAAGATATAAAATTCAAAGGGAATCAGGAGGGGTGAGAAGATAAAGGAGAAATCTTTAGAGGAGAAGGTAAAGGAATAGTTTAAAGGGGGAACATAGAAGGGTCTTTAGATTTAGGGGGGCAGGAGGATAAGGGAAATAGTTCTCAAGAGAAGGGAGGCATAATAGGTCAAAGTGGTGTATAACAGGGTGTTTAGACTTAGGGGAATTAGGGGAATAGGAGGATAAGTGAGGGATTGCTGGAGTTGGGGTAGGTTATGTAATAACAAGGCAAGATAGAAAATAGAAGTAAATTAGAGGAGTTAGGAGAGATAGGAAAAAAGAGATATGCACAGACATAAAAAATAAGATTAATAATAGACTTCTTAGGAAAGTTCTCTGTGTGTGTAGTTGCTTTTCCCATATTTGGATCCACATGCACACACACAATTTTTCTAAGAATATATATATATATATATGTGTGTGTGTGTGTGTGTGTATTGTATATGTATATATACATATATACACACACATAAGTTTGTGTGTATAGTATGTGTATGTAGGTATAAATATGTATATTTTTATGTATATATAAATATTTATATATAGATATATTCCTGCTCAATTGATGCCTTGGAGTGGTGAGTTGGGAGCATGAAGGGAGAAATGGAACAAAAGTCTCTCTCTCTCTCTCTCTCTCTCTCTCTCTCTCTCTCTCTCTCTCTCTCTCTCTCTCTCCATCAGATCTTTCAGGCAGTCCAATAATCATGAAATATTCTGTCCTGGATGTATTTACCAGGTCAGCTGTTTTTTCCAAAGAGATGTCTCACATTGTCTTCAACTTTTTCCATTCTTTTATGTCTTGTATCATTGTTTCTTGATTTCTCGTAATTAGCTTCAATTTGCTCAATTCTAATTTTTAAAGAATTATTTTCTTCAATGAGCTTTTGGATCTTCTTTACCATTTGGCCAGGTCTGCCTTTTTAAGGCATTCTTCTCTTCATTGGATTTTTTGACCTCTTCTAAGATTTGGCCTACTCTGTATTTTTAAAGGGTATTTTCCGTGACATTTTTTGTGTCTCCTTTGCCAAATTATTGGCATGTTTTTTCCATGATTTTATTGAATCACACTTATTCCTCTTCCCAGTTTTCCTCTACCTTTCTAATTTGATTTTCAAAATCCTTTTTGAGGTCTTCCATGAAAAGAGACCAATTAATATGTTTTTCTTGGAGTCTTTGCATATAGGAGCGATTTTGTTGTCTTCTTATGAATGGTGTCTTGATCTTCCTCATCACCATAGTAACTTTTTAAATTCCGAGTATTATTTTTGCTTGTTTTCTCATTTCACCACACTATTACTTGACTTTTAAGACCTTGTTAATGTAGGTATTTCCTTACAGGATGGAGAATGCACTGTCCCAAGATGCAGGGGTTTTAAGCATCTGTCTTCATAGATACTTCTGGGGACTTACAACTTTTCAGTTCTTCCAAGATGGTATGATCTAAGAGGAGGTGTTTGCTACTACTCTGGTATGTGTTCTTGTGTGTGAGGCACTGCAAGCAATCCTTTATGCCCTGGAACTGTGAGGAGCGTATCCTCTCCACCCTGGTCATAAGCTCTGCTATACTAGTGCCCCTCCTCAACCTGAGTCTGCCACCCAGGACTGGGACCTGAACCCAAATATGGGCAAAGCAACAGAGTTCTGCACCAGTACTAGCAAGTAGACTCTATAATCTCCTTCTGACCAGTTGTTTGACACAACTACAGGCTGTGTCCCAGAAGTAGAAGCAGCTGTTAATGCTACTGCTACCACTGCTGATTCAATCACTCCTAAGACCTGTTCCTGTTTTGCTGGGTATGGGTCTGTTCTGATGAGGCCTGCATTGGACTGAGGGCCTCTCTCACCCTGATGCAACAGAACTTTCTCCTTGAAACTCCAAGTTGTCTTGGGCTGGGAATTTGTTTCACTACATCTTATGTGGCTTCTGCTGCTCTAGAATATATTCAGTTATTTTTAAAGGTATTTGGACAAGCTTGGGGGAGAACTCAGGGGAGTCCCTGCCTTTATGCACGTTGAGAAGGTCCCTTTTTTTTGACAAACAATTCTGTGAGGGTGAGAGAAAAGAAAAAACATGAATTTTTTAAAAGTTCTAAATGTCAGTATTAAGGATAGACAGGGAATGAAAACAAACTGACCTGAACTACTTCAAAAAATGCCAGTTTCAAGAGCAATCTTCACTCACAAATAGGAGAAAATGGGTGTACCTTGTGCAGGGATATTTCATAGTGAGTAGGCCAGAGGAATAGTGAGCTATTCCAAGGAGAGAGGGGAAGTTTTCTGATAAGAAATCAGTAGAGCTAGGACAGGAAAACTGCAAGGGGGAAATGAGAATGGATTTAAAGGTTTGGTACTTGAATTGGGTATGTGTAAGGCTATACAAATATCTGTTACTGTTATATATGAATAAAACAAGCAAGAAAAGAGTCAAGGTTCTTTTGAAAGAGAACTTTTGGAATAGAACAGATGATGGGAGAAATTCTTCCACTCCATAAGGAGAAAGGGCCATAGCTGAGCGAATATCAAGCCATTTATTTTAAAAGACTGGATATTTTGTCAAAGTCTTGCATTTCATATCCTATTCTCATAGCTGATGGTCAGAACAGTATTGGTCAATACAGCAAAGAAATCCTGATCTCCTATATGCTGCTTTTTCCTGGAAGTAAAGACTATGGAAGATTCTTAAGTTTCAATTTTGTAACCTTTTCTAATTTCTATCTCTATCATAAAAACAAAACAAAACAAATAAACAACAAACTGTTGTGCACACATAAGCGCATGCACCCCACCCCCAAAGACACACACAGTGACACTTTCACAGATTAAGCCTCTATTAAAATTTCTTTTTAGTTTTCATCCAAAGTGACATTTTATAAAAATTTAAGGATTATTATGATTCATTCCGGGAGATCAAAACCCTGATCAACAATTCTAATTATATCAATGTAAGTTTAAGTAGATATCCTTTCTTAATAAGAAGAAGTAAATATTTTTAAATAATAAAATTTTCTGAGGCTCTAATTAAACAAGGAGTCCTCTACCCTCTCTTTTTTTTTCTAAAGAAAATTATACATGGAATAGTGAGCAAGGGGTGGATAAAGGGCCAAGAGAGTGAAATACAGTCCATAACCTGCCTCAACTCTCTCAAAATTGCCCTCAAAACAACTTTAAAATAATGTCTCGTGTAAAATTTTGGAGTTACAGAGACAATAAAACTATAGAAGGAAACTTTTTTCACTCAAAGAAAATTCAGGAGATCCACAGTAGAGGTCTGTAACATTGGGGTGCACATAGGCCTGAAGCAGGGGATGATCACAAGCAGTGATCATCAACAGCAGATGATGGAAACTGAACCAAGAGCAGAAGCATCTTTAGGATCTCCTAGCCCAGAGGTGGAAAGGGGTGTGTAAAGGTTAAGAGAATTTGTCAGAAAGAGATCACAGCAGACATGTTCTAAAATGTTTATTGCAACTATTTTATTGTAGTGGCAATGAAATAGAAATTGCACAGATGACCATCAGCTGGTGAATATCTGAAAAATTTGTGGCATATGGTTATAAAGGCATATTACTGTGCTATAAGAAACTATGAACTCAGGAAAAACATGAAAAGACTTGCAGGGAATAATAAACAAAATGAGCAGAACTGAGAGAACATTGCAAACAATGATAGCAATACTGTTGTAAGAATGAATGAGTGAATAAGTTATTTTGACTACTATAAATAACTAAATTAACTATAAAGGACATATGAAGAAAGACATTGCCTGGACCCAGAAAGAACTAATAAATAGGATTATGTCTAGAATAATTTTATATAGATCTGGATATATAAATATGTAAATATATTATTTATATATATGAACACTCCTACACACTTATGTGTGTGCATGACTAATAGTAGCTATCTCTAGGGCTTGGGAGTTTAGGGAAGAAAAAAGAGGGAAAAATAAATATATATGACGAGTTTCTTGTATATTTGAATGGAATAGCAACTTGTGCACAGTAGATTTGCAATTTCATGTGCAATTATCTTTAGTGTATTATGTTATGAAATGATCATTTTATTCCATAAATTAAAAATTAAAAAATATATTTTTAAAATGAGGGGATTGAACAAAAAGAAAAAAAGTACAGGGGGGGGGGCCAAGATAGCAGAATAAAAGCAGGAACTTTCTTGAGCTCCCAATAAAACCACTTCCAATACCTGTAAAAAAAATGCTCTAAACAAATTTTAGAGCTACAGAAAGTGAAAGAGAGAAAACAATCTCTCTCTGAGGGCAGCCTTGCAGGCTGACAGGAAGGGTCTCTCTCACCAGGCTGAGAGCCAGGTGCAGACCCGCATGAGCCACACCATGCCAGACTCAAGGGCCAGACCATCCAAATCAGACATCAGGAAAGAGAATCACTTGAGCTGTGGTGGTTTCCAGACTTCTCAACCAATAATGCCAAAGAGAAAGTAAAAGGTCAGTAGGGAACTCTGTTGGAATTGGGTGATAGAAGAGCTTGGTCCAGCCCTTGCCACTGGGGCCGCAGAGGTGGCAGCAGTACAGTGGTTGCAACTACTGCTGTGTGGTTGCCTCTGGAACTTGTAACCTGCAAATTGTAGGGGGCTCAAGTGACCATTAAGAGGGTAATTGCTCTTGCTTTGACCTGCTTCAATCTGGTGTGAAGTTTTGGGTGGTGGTCCTGAGGTGAGGAATGCTAGTGTGCCATAACTTGAGATGACTATAGAAAGGGTGCCCCCCTCATAGCTCTGAAAGCAGTTCAGACAACAGCTGTACAAAAAAAAAACAGAAATTTGGAACAAAGCACTCTCCACTCAGGAAGCAGAGTTCTACTATGGCAAAGAGCTCAAAAGGCAAATATTTGGCTGGCAAAATGAACAAATAGAGGAAGAACAATCAGATCAAAAAATCTTTTGGGGGAGAAAAAGAGCATCAAAACATAGAGCCAGAAGAAGACAACAAAGTCTAAACTCCTGTATCAAAAGCCTCCAAGAAAAATATGAAATGATCACTGGCCATTGAGGAGCTGAAGAAGGATTTTGAAAATCAAATAATAAAAAAAAGAGAACTTTAGGAAAAATTGGGAAGACCAATGAGAATGATTCAAGAAAATCATGAAAAGTAGGCTGTTAAAGGAGACCCCAAAGAATACTGAAGAAAAAAACAAACCTTAAAAAATAGACTAACTCAAATGGCAAAAGAAGCCCAAAAAGACAATGAGGGCAAGAATGTCCTAAAAATCTGAAATGCCCAGATGAAAAAGGAATTTAAAAAACTCACTGAAGAGAATAATTCCTTCAAAATTAGATTGGAGCAAATGAAAGCTTATTACTCCATGAGAAAACAAGATACTATAAAACAAATCCAAACAAATTTAAAAAAATAGGAGGCAATGTGAAATATCCTATTGGAAAAATGACCTGGAAAATAGATCCAGGAGACATAATTTTTAAAAAATCTATCACACCACTATAATACTTCAGGGGAAAATATGGTCATTCAATGAAATACCGGACTTCAAGCATTCTTGGTGAAAAAAAAGAGTTGAACAGAATATTTGACTTTTAAATACAAGAAGCAAGAGAAGCATGAGAATATAAACAGGAAAAAGAAATCATAAGGAACTTATTAATGTTGAACTATTTACATTTCTAAATGGAAAAATGATCATTGTAACCCATGAGACTTTTCTCAATATGAGGATTTTTGAAGGCAATATATATATGGATGTATAGGAAGGTGTATGTGTTTGATATACACACACACACACACACACACACACATATATATATATATATTTGAGTGTGTCTGTGTGTGGTTCTGCATGTGTGTGTGTCTGTATGTGTGAACATGTATACATAGGCAGAGGGCACAGGATAGGTTGAATATGAAGGGACGATATCTAAAAATAAAATTAAGAGGTAAGAGAAGAATATATTGGGAGAAAGAAACAGGGAGAGATATTATATGGTAAATTATCTCATATACAAGAAGCAAGAGAAAACTGTTATAATGGAGGGGAAGAGCAGGAAGGTGAAAGGGAATGAGTCAAGCTTACTTTCATAAAATTTGGCTTAAGGAGGGAATAACATACACAGGAATGTAGGTGGGAAGGGCATAAAGGGGGGTATGATATAAGGGAGGGCAGATTGGGGGTAGGGTAGTTGGAAGCAAACACTTTTTGAAAAGGGACAGACTCAAAGGAGAAAATAGAATAAGTGGGGGGGATAGGATGGAGGGAAACATAGCCTTTCACAATATAACTATTATGAAAATGTTTTGCATAACTAAACATATACAACCAAATTGAACTGCTTGTTCAATTGAATTGCTTGCCTTCCAAGTGGGGGTGGGTAAGGAGGGAAGAAGGGAAAGAATCTGGAACTCAAAGTTTTAAAAACAAATATTAAAAAATATTTTTAAATGCAACCAGGAAATAAGATATATACACAATGAGGTATAGAAATCAATCTTGCCCTACCAAAAAGTTAAAGGAGAAAAGGGGGAGGATATAAGAGAGAGCAGATTGGTGGAAGAGGTATTAAGTAAGCTCACTATCTTGGGGATGAGGATAGGGGAGAGACAGGGAGAAAATGTGCAACTCAAAATCTTTTGGAAAAAAATGATGAAAACTACAAATAAATTTTAAAAAATTTAATTAAAATAAGAGAGACAAAAATAGTTTCAATGGATGCTTTACCAGCACTATGCACAGTTTGTGCTTGATGGCAACTCTATTACAAACAAACAGTTCTGGGACACAGTTCTAGGACAGAAAGGAAGACTTCTATTTAATCCCAAGAGAGCATGGGCACTTGTCACAGTTCCAGGGCTAAGGGGATTGCCAATATTTATGGATACAGGAAAGCATAAGACCTGATCATAGATTCAGGGTTTACAAAAGCACCAGTACTTGCAATTGAAGAGGAATAGGTAAACCTCCTTGGTAAATACCAGAACATAGAGAACAAAAGCAGTGACTACACTTCTCCCAGGATAAGATCACCTTGGAAAGACCAAAAAACTTGCACACCACAGGACTAGTTCTGAAAAGAGCAGCACAAAATATCCAGAATCTTGGTACTGTCTACCCACCCACTGTTGGGCAGAGCTAAACTTTAACATACTATTCAAAGTCAAGAAACAGGGTGGGAAAATGAGAAAATAACAATGTAAGTATGTAAAATAACAACAATGGGGGCAGCCAGGTGGCTCAGCAAGTAAAGAGCACTGGCTCCAGTGTCGGGACAACCTGGGGATCAAATTCGGGCTCAGATACTTAGCACCATGCCCAGAAATAACTGGCCGTGTAACCTTGAGCAAGTTACTTAACCCCAATTGCTTTAAAAAAAAAAATAAAAAATAACAGCAATGAAATTGACAATGAAAAACTACTATGGTGACAGCAAAGACTAAGGGTATGGACTTGAGTCAATTCTTTTGGGATGACCTCCAAAATATAAATAATTAGATAGATAGATTATATATATATAATCTGTCTATCTAATATATATACATATATATGGATAGAGGAATGGATGGTAAAAGCAAGGGTAGCAAAAGGAAAGCAGTACAATGAAGCAAAATGACTTTTGAGGAAGGAAGGGGTAAAAAGAAAAAGAGAATGATAAACAGAAGAAAATAGGATAGAAGTAAATACAAAATTAGTAATCATAACTGTGATTGTGAATGGAATGAGCTAACCCATAAAATGGAAGCAGATCGCAGAAGGGATTCAAAACCAGAAGTCATCAATATGTTTTGTATAAGAGGTACACTTGAAACAAAATGATCCAGATTCTGTGTTAAAATTAAAGGCTGAAGAAAATCTATTATTCTGTAGATGAAGTAAAAAAGGGAAGGGTAGCAGTTATTATCTCAGACAAAGCAAAATAAAAGAGACTTAATTAAAAGACATATTCAGAGCAACTACATTTTGCCACTTCATTGCCACAGGCCATGAGGTGTTGTAAATAACACAGCAAATTTCTCTGGTAATGGTCTTATTCCTTAAATATGTAGGGAACCAAGTCAAATTTATAAAAATATTAGCCAATCGATAGATTCAATTAATAGATAATAAAATGGACATGTGTAAGCAGTTTTCAGAAGAATCAAAGCTATATGTATTTATATTGAAAAGATAATCTAAAGCTATTGATTAGAGAAAGACAGATTATAATATCTCTGAAGTACTACCTTACTCCTATCAGAAATGACAAATGCTAGAGGAGATAAGGGAAAATATGTACATTAATTAACTCCTGGTGGGGCTATGAACTGATCTAACCATTCTGGAGAACAACATAGAACAATGTCCAAAGGGCTACAAAACTGCATACACTTCAATCCAGTATTTTTTCACTAGGTCTGTACTGCAATAAGATGAAAGAAAGAGAAAAAGGACATATATGTACAAAAATATTTTCAGCAGCTCTTTTTGCTATGTGTAAGGGTTATGGGATTTAAAGATCTTCCATGCCCCGTTGGACTTGCTGATGTAGCAGGAAGGGGCGGAGCAAGAGGAAGTGGAAGCCAAGCTAGCGTTCCTGCGGTGGCTGGCGGTGGTGGCAACGGCAGCAGCAGCAGAGGCAGTGGCAGCGCGAAGCCCTTTTTGAGTTAGGAC
>NW_027187278.1:5121186-5173640 GCF_028583685.1 Petaurus breviceps papuanus | reverse complement strand
ATATTTGTAATCTCTATAGGCATTGTGAATATGGCATTGCTGATACACTATGGCAAAAAATGGGAAATTGAGGGGATGCTGGACAACTATGAAATGGCTAAACCATTTTTGGCATATGATTGTGATGGAGTACCATTGTGCCATAAGAAATGATGACAGTGATGGTTTCAGAAAACACTTGACAAGACCTGTACTAACTGATGCAAGGTAAAGTGAGAAGAATTGGGAGATCCCTGTGCACAGTATCAACAATGTTATAATGATGACCAGCTGGGAAAAAACCTTGCCTACTGTGATTGATGTAATGATCAAAAAGAATTCCAAAGGACTCAAGAAAAAAATTCTATCCTTTCCAGAGAGAGAACTGATGAATAATTAACTGAGTAAAAGTATGATCTCTCCATCCCTCCCTCCCTCCCTCCCTTCCTCCCTCCTTTCTCTCCTTTATCTGTTTCTTTTTGATATGGTTATTATGGAAATATGTTTTGAATATTTCACATGTAAAATTGATATATTTTTACTTTTCAGTGGGTGAAAGGGAGAGAACCTGAAACTTAAAATTTAAAAATAATGTTATAATAAAAGTATATTAATTCAAAAATGAAATGAAAAATTCCATATATTGAGATGGCAACAATGTGTATTATATATGTACATATATGTATATATTTTGTTTATATGTATTTGCATATGTATGTGCACATATATGTGTATATGTGTGTATAAGCATATAATATATGCTTATTTTTATTAAATATTTTACAATTGCATTTTAATCTAGTTCAGACCTTAATTTACAGTAGATAAATTTTTTGACACCATTGAACTATTCTCATTGAGCTGTATCTTCAAGGCATATCTGTGAAAATATGTTAGAGCACTCTATGAAATCCCTGATTTCTAATTAATATCCATTTAACTTGAGTCCAATAGACTTCTGCATCTTATCCTTTATCTAAAATTCTGGTAGTATCTAGATTATATGGATAAGGAGGAAGAAAAACAATTGAGAATCTGAACATGGAAAAAGAACCTATCTTGATGTTTCTCTCTTTATGGACACAACATGTAAAATTCATTTAGGCACAGACAGGAAAGGAACAAAACCTTCCCTATTTACACAACTCTTACTACCTCTCCCCCCCAATCACTTTGCATTGATTTTGTTTTGATACTTGCTTTGCATATACTTAATGCATTTAAAGGTTTTGTCTCCCTATAGAATAGAAGTTCCTTGAGAGAAGGGAAAACTTAAATTTTTTTCCATATTTCTAGCACCTATGTTCTTGGAACATAGTAAGAAAAAATAACATCCAGCATTTATATAACACTTGAAAGTTTTCAAAACACTTCTTGTGTCATCTCATTTTATCATTAAAACAACCCAGTTAAAAACATGCTTTTATTACCTCCATTTTATAGTGGAGGAAATTGAGATTGAGATATGATAAGTAACTTCCTCAATGTCTCTCAGCTAATAAGTCTCTGAGTTGGGATTTGAATTTGTACCTTCATGACTCCAAGACCAGGACTAGCTATCAATTGTGGCCACCCAACTGCTTACTAAGAAATTAGTTAGCATCTGCTGATTGATTGACTGATTTGTTTCTTTACTTGATATTTATTTGTTTTCCTCTTTAGAAAATGTAAAGAATGATGAATATCCTGCATTATTTTCTATGAATCTTAATATATAACTGGAGTTCTTGAGTTTGGGTTTTTATTTAAATAATGCACATAACACATGAATAGATTTTGATTGAAACTGAAAAAGAAATTCGTTGAACCATAGGATCTGTTTTTGAATAAAAGATATTTATTGTGAAAACTGTATTATAATTGCTTCCAATATGACTTTATTTGTTATTTTAATTTTAGTTCATCAATCAATGAGCCTTTATTAAGTGCTAGGTATTGTGTTAAGTATTGAGGATACAAAGTCATACATATTAATTAGAGTATCACAGTCACCATCTTGTCCTGGAATTGTTGGGTATTTTTTCTTTCTTTCTATTACTAACATACTATTTAAATATCAAAAAGTCGCGTATTACATCAAATTACTTTACAGAGACATTATTCCTTCACTGGTGTTTATGAAATGTTCAGGAGGACTAGCACTTCTGGTGTGAGCATGTGCTGAACCTTTTTCAGGGCCATTCATATAATTTTGTTGTTCACTTTCACTCAATTCCCACCAGCAGCTCCAAGAAACTGTAGCATATACTTGGTCACATACTGGTATACCATCTCAGCAGACTGGCTAAATCAGGTTGAGGGTAATCAACAGGTCCCGCATCCATTGGGGATATGGGGGATGTTTTCCTCAAGCATGTTAAGACTTCACCTGGTGGAATGAGAGGAAAAATACAATTTTTTCAATGGCCTTGAAGGCTGCTAAAGAAAGTACTATAGAGTGCTGAGAGGTTGGTCAGACTTCAAAGATGGCAAGGTCATCCACTGCATACTAGTTATTACCAGTCATGTTGACTTTTGTCTTGTCACCAGATTTCTATGACTCTGGAAGAGAAAGTGAGACTATAGATTTTGTGTAACTCTACCTCACTTAAATCCAATTAATATACAAGTCCAAGACATCACCTATGATGTCACTGGTCCTTTTTGAAAAGGAAGAATGAGCCGCACAGTCACAGACCCAACCATAGCAGAACTGGAGTGAGCCTGGGTGAACTGATTCACCCAACACAGGGGAATTCCAAAACTCTCACCACAGGGCAAGGTCTGTTGAGCTAGGTGAGAGATAAGCACAGGGCCTAAGGCAACAGCTGCTCCTGGGGCTATCAGCCCACAGGCTGGATGTTTAAAAATCACTTATCTGAACCTCCAGCACCAAGATCGTAGAGTAAACTATAACACATCTCATCTCCCCCTCTGACCCTGATAACCAGAGAATATTGCCCCAGTGTAAAATTCTGAAATAGTGGGACCAGCTTGGGAGTCCTGAATGAAGGTCATGACTGCAGCTGTGCTGATGCTAGAGTACAGGGTGGGAGGTATCTCAACAAACTGCATCTCAGCTGACAAGCAGGAGATCCTGAAGCCCAGGGGGATGGAGTCATGAAGTTCTAGCACCAGAAATCCACATGTGCCTTCACACAACCAAGGGAATCTGCAGACACTAGCACAACCCCAGCCACCAGCAGCTGAGCTTGCCTGAGCTCAAGCCTAGGGGCATGGGGTGAAAACCTGAAGTGGCCAGACCACCTCTCCCCCACACATCACTTTGTGAGGTTTATTGTATCCTTGGGTAAAGTCAGAAAGTCCTGGCCTTGACCTTAGGCTAGGCACTCATAGGGCACAACACACAAAGCCAATAACTATGCACCTCGTTCCCTGTATAAGAAGTGTGGGTCACATCCCTCTGGGCCACAGAAGCCAGGAAATAGGCAAGCACAATGGATTAAAAGCAAATTGGAAAAAGAAAAACAAGTACTATTGAATACTATCATTGCAAATGTGAAAAATCAAAATCAGAGGGGGACAGCATTCACCTTACACCCACATGTGAAACCTCAAAAGGGAATATGAACTGGTCTCAAGCCCAAAAAGCTTTCTGGAACAAGCTCAGGAAAAAATTTAAAAGGAAAATTAGAGAGGTAGAAGATAAAATGACCAATTCCTTTAAAAATACAATTACCAAAATGGAAAAAGAAATCACTCTAGAAAATAATTGCTTAAAAAGTAAAATTTGTGTAAAGGGAAAAGAGGTTGAAAATCTACATGGAGAAAATATCTCCTTAAAAGGAAAATCTGGACAAATAGAAAAGAAGCTTGCAAAACTAAGCAAGGAAAACAATTCACTAAAAATTGGAATTAGTCAAATCAAAGCTAATGATGCTATGAGGCATCAAGAATGAGTCAAACAAAATCTAAAGAATGGAAAAAAATAGAAGAAAATGTAAAATATCTCATTGGAAAAAAAAACAACTAACATTGAAAATAGGTCCAAGAGAGATATTCAAAGAAGTATTGGTCTACTGGAAAGCCATGATGAAAAAAAAAAAAAGCCTGGACAACATCTTTTTTTTTTTTACTTTTTAGTGAGGGGAGGATAGGGCAATTGGGGTTAAGTGACTTGTCCAAGGTCACACAGTTAGTTTTATGTTAAGTGTCTGTGACCAGATTTGAACTTGGGTCCTCCTGACTCCAGGGCTGGTGCTCTATTCACTGTGCCACCTAGTCATCCCCCTGCACATCTTAAAAGAAACCATCAAGGAAAACTTCCCTGATGTCCTAGAAGCAGAGGATAAAATAGTTATCAAAATAATCCACTGGATACCTCCTGAAAGAGATCCCAAATTTAAAACTCCAAGAAATATTGTAGTCAAATTCCAAAATTATCAGGTCAAGGAGAAAATATTGCAAGCAGCCAGAAAGAAAGAATTCAAATATTGTGGAACTACAGTCAGGATTACACAGGATTTAGCATCTTCTACATTAGAAGTTTGTAGAGATTGGAATATGCTATATTGTAAGGCAAAAGAGGTCAGACTACAACTGAGTATAATCTTTCAAGCAAGGAGGTGGTTACTCAATGAAATAAGGGACTTCCAGACTTTCCTCATGAAAAAGCCAGAACTCAGAAAATTTGATTTCCAAACACAAGACTCACAAGAGACATAAAAGGGTAAAAGTAAGCAGGGAAAACACACACACACAATTTGTTATTCAATAAGAGCAAACTGTTTACATCCCTGTATGGGAGGATAATACCTGTCAATATTGAGAATTGTATAATTATCACAGTATTTAAATGGGATATACATAGATAGAGGCTGTGGGTAGAAAATAACTAAATGATGATTTAAAAATTTATTAAGGCATGCAAATGGATTGTAATGGGAGAAGAAGGGAGGAGCCAGAGAAGGGTAAATGATACCACATGAAGAGGCTTAAAAACATTATAATATAGGGAAAGAAGGGAGGCAGATGAACATTGTATGACCTTTACTATCATTGGTTTTGCTTCAAGGAAGGAATAACATACTCAGGTAAGTATAGGATTATAATGTGAAGAGAAACAAAAATTTGTGGTAGAGGGAAAAAAGGGAGGGAGAGGAGAATTGTTTGACATTTGCTTTCATCAGTTTTGGTTCAAAGAGGGAATAAACTAAGTTGCTAAGTATAAAAATATAGCATGCCCTCTAGGCAATAGGAAGGGAAAGGGGAAAGAGAAAAGGAGTGGTTAGAAAGGAAGGAAGAAGTAGTAAGGGGAAAAGGTAAGAATAGGGAGAGGGGCTCTGTAAGAAAAATAAACACAGCACACAGGATGGTTGTTAGCACAGGTTCACTCTTGATCAGGTCAGACAGGAAGGATAGTACGAAGGTGTTAATAACCTTACTTTATTCTAGTCTAGCTTTCTCAAAAGAAGACTGTTGATAATGGAAGCAAAAACTCCTATAGCATTCCCTAATCATCCTTCTTGCTGTGGCCAGTGAGAAGGGGGGGTGCAACTACCCCTACCTCTTGATGGGGTCAGGAAAGATAGGCACAAAGTGTATCTCCTAAATCCCCTTGAGCCTCAGTGGGGTACATTGAGTCAAACACAGAAACACCCAAGCCTTGATGGCGGCCAATCAAGGCACACACAGCATTCCTGCATTCAACCCTGAAATTTGCCATTCACTGGTCAATGACCACCCATTTTATAGGGGCAACAGATAACACATATTGCCAAGGTGTGACTTCATAAGTTTCATTAAGTTTTAGCATTGTCATGTCAACTCAGCACAGTGCACACATACTACATGTTTATGGCATTAAGTACAAATGTTTATATTATCGTAAGATTATATAAAGATACGCAAGCATACTGGAGATGATTTGAACCATATTTACGGGAACACATATCTAACACCTGGGTAAAAGAGATACTGGGAAGCTGAACTCTGAGAAATAATAACAAAAAGCTACTTTACCCACACTAAAATCTACCTTACTTACACTAAAATTCACCTTACAGGGAATATTGAGGGAAGTGGTGATCAAAAGGAAAACTCTTAAGGTGGGGGAAGGGAGAAGGGAGAAATAAAAGTGTGAACAGGGGAGTTAATAGGTTGGAAAGAAAGACACAGATAGTAATTATAATTGTGAATAATGTGAATGGGATGATCTCTCCTATAAAACAGAAGCAGATAGCAGAATGGATTAAAAACCATAATCCTCCAATATGCTGTTTTCAAGAAACACATTTGAAATGGTGGTAGAGGGGTGTTATGGGAATGGGAATTTAAGATCTTCCCTGCCCCTAGGCCCTTTGATAGGCTTAAGTGCACCTGGAGACTGTGGCTGGAGGTTTGATTTTCAGAAATGCCCACACCTTGGTGCTCTGTGATTGGGCAGTGGGTCAAGAGGGCTGGGACATTCTCTGAAGCAGGAGAAGGCTATATATACCCTGATGTGAAATTTTCTTTTGGGGCTCACTTTGACAAGAGTTGTGATTTGACCAGATGAGACTCTGGGCCACCATTGAGCTCCCAGCTTTGAAAACCAAGATATTCATGCTGCCCTCTCTGGTAACTGATTAGGTATGGATTTAATGGTCAGGCAGCTGGAAGCCTGTCTGCTTATCTATTTCTCTTTTTGTATATTTTTCTGCTTGTAACCTCTTTATTCTCAAAGTATGGGGTGATGAACTTTTCTCCCTGAACTAGGTAAATTACATATATTTGATTAAAGCAAGATTGTTAACCCATTTTGAGTTGCATTCCTTTAGAAAAGCAGATCTAAGAACCTGTGTTGGCAGTCACCCTGGAGATGCTAGGGTGCATGCTGCTACAAAGGGTGGGGTAAAGGTTAAAGGAGTGAAGTAGAATGTATTATGCTTTAGCTGAAGTAAATAAAGCAGGAATAGCAATCCTAATCTCAGACAAAAAAAGCAAAAATAGATCTTAATAAAAGAGATAAAGAAGGAAGCCATATCCTGTTAAAAGGCACCATTGACAATGAAGCAATATCTTTAATAAACACATATGCACCAAGCAGTATAATGTCCAGACTTTTAGAGAAGAAGTTAAGGAAGTTAGAAGAATAAATAGACAGCAAAACTATACTAGCAGGGACCTCAACCTCCACCTTTCTGTACATGATAAATCTAGCATCAAAATAAGCAAGAACGAAGTTAAGGAGGTAAATAAAATTTTAGAGAAGGTAGATATTATAGACCTCTAGAGAAAACTGAATGGGGATAAAAAGTAATATACCTTCTTTTTAGTAGTACATGGCAAATACCGAAAACGGACCATTTACTAGGGGAAAAAAACCAAACCTCACAATCCAGTGCAGAAAGGCAGAAATATTAAATGCATCCTTTTCAGATCATGATGTAATAAAAATTATATGTAACAAAGGGTCATAGAAAGATAGACTAGAAGATGGCTGAATAGAAGCAGCCAATTAGATGACTCCCCCCACAACCACCTGAAATAGCTATAAAATATGACTCTGAACAAATTTTAGAGCTACAGAACCCACAGGGTGATTGAGAGAAACAAATATCCTGCTGAAGGCAGTCCGACAGTCTGGCAGGAAGGATTCATTGCAAACTCCAGGGAGCTGAGCATGAGCTGTGCAGTTTTGGCCCTAGCAGTGGCCAGAGCATATTTCAATAGAGTAGATCAACAGCAGATGTGGCAGTTTCCAGACTTTTCAACCCATAAATGCCAAAAATAAAGTAAAAGGTCAGTTGAAACTTTGTTGGAAAGGAAGGGTGTGGTCCAGCCTTCATGCCCAGGGTGAAAGGTGGTGGAGGTGCAATGACAGCAGCATATACAGAATGAGTGCCTCAGGAGCCCCTAGCCTGCAGATTGCAGAGGGACCAAGCAACCATTAAGAGGGTATTAGCTCTTGATTTGAACTGCTTGGATCTGGGTCACTTTCTTGGGCTGTGGACCTGGGGTGAGAAATACTGTTTGCCAGTTTGGTGTCTGTAGAGAGGGCACCCTCCTCAGACCTCTGACAGCATTTGTGAAAGCCCAAGTGATTTGGGATAAAGTTCTCCTCTGTGTAAGCAGAGTTGTGCCATGGCAAGGAGCTCAAAAGTCAAGTAACTGACTAGCGATATGAACAACAGAGGAAGCACAAACAGATCATAGAATCTTTTTGGGGACAAAAAGGACCAAAGCATGGAACAGGAGGAAGACAATGAAGTCAGAACTCCTGCATCAAAAGCTTCCAAGAAAAATGCAAACTGGGTACAGGCCATGGAGCAGCTCAAGAAGATTTTAAAAAATCAAGTAAAAGAAGTGGAGGAAAAACTGGAAAAAAATGAGAATGATGAAAGAAAATCAAAAGAGAGTCAACAACCTGATTGAAGAAAATAACACCTTAGAAAATAGACTAACTCAAATGGCAAAAGAGGTGAAAAAGGACAAGGAGGAGAAGAAGCCAAATTTTCCAGTTGAAAAAGGAATTTCAAAAACTCACTGAAGAGAATAATTTCTTCAAAATTATATTTGAGCAAATGGAAGCTAATGACTTGAGGATGAATCAAGATACTATAAAACAGATAGAACCAAATGAAAAAAATAGAAAGCAATGTGAAATATCTCACTGGAAAAGCCACTGATCTGGAAAATAGATCCAGGAAAGATAATTTAAAAATTATTGGACTACCTGAAAGCCACGATCAAAAGAAAAAAAGAACCTCGAAGTTATCCTTCAAGAAGTTCTCCAGGAAAATTACCTTAATATTTTAGAACAAGAGGGAAAAATAGAAATGGGAAGAATTCACCAAATACCTATTGGAAAAGATCCCAAAAAGGAAATTCCTAGGAATATTATAACCAAATTCAAAAGTTCCTAGGTCAAGGAGAAAATACTACAAACAGCCAGGAAGAAAAAATTTGAGCACTGTGGAAATGGAAACACAATCAGGATAACACAGAATTTAGCAGCTTCTACATTAAGGGATTGAAGGGCTAGGAAATGATATTCTGGAGATCAAAGGAGCTAGGATTAAAACCAAGAATCAACTACCCAGAAATACTGAGTATAATGTTTCAGGGAAAAATATGGTAAATCAATGAAATAGAGCACTTTCAAGCATTCTTGATGGAAAAAAAAAAAGCAGAGTTAAATACATAATTTGAATTCCAAATACAAGAATCAAGAGAAGCTTGAGAAGGTAAACAGGAAAAAGAAATCATAAGGAACTTCTTAAAATTCAACTATTTGCATTCCTACATGGTAAAATAATTGAAACTCCTGAGACTTTTCTCAGTATGAGGATAGTTGAAGGGAATATGTGTGTGTATGCATATATACATATACATATATATGTATATGTTTACATATGAATGTATATGTGCATACAAATACACATGTGATTGTGTGTATATATGTGTGCATGTATACATACACATACGCATAAGGCATAGGATCAGTTGAATAGGAAGGGATGATATATAAAAAATAAAATTAAGACGTGAGAGAGGAATATAATGAGAGGAGATAGGGAGAGATAGAAAATCCAAAATTACCTCATATAAAAGAGGCAAGAGCAATCTGTTACAATGCAGGGGAAGAATAGGAAGGCAAAATGGAATGGGTCAATCTTATTTGCATTGAATTTTGCTTTAGGAAGGAATAACATACACACTTAATTGGGTATCTTACCCTACAGGAAAGTAGGGGGGAAGGGAATAAGAGGGGTTATAATAGCAGAAGGGCAAATTGGGATTGGGGGAGAGTAGCTAGAAGCACAAACTTTTTAAAAGGGACAAGGACAAAGTAGAACATAGAATAAGTGGGGAGGGGTAGGATAGAGGGAACAATAGTCATTCTTTCACAATATATCTACTATGGAAATGTTTTGCATAACTACACATGTATAACCTATATTGTATTGCTTTTCCTCCCAGTATGGGTGGGTGAGAAGGGAAGAAGGGAAAGAATCTGGAATTCAAAGATTTAAAATCAAATATATATACATACACACACACACACACACACACACACACACACACACATATATATATATATATATATATATATATATATAATTTTTTACATGCAACTGAGAAATAAGACATATAGGCATTGGCAAATTGAAATCCACCTTGCCTCCTTGGAAATCAGAGGTGTTATGGGGAGGATATAAGAGAGAGCAGATTGGGGGAAAGGGTATTCAGCAGGATTGCTATTTTGGGGTTGTGGGTAGGGGAAAATGGGGAGAAAATTTGTAACTCAAATTCTTGTGGAAATGAATGTTGAAAACTAAAAATATACAAATTTTTTAAAAAATAAAATAAAAATATAGACTAAAAATTTATTAGAAACTAAATAAACTAATCCTAAATAATGAGTGGGTCAAGGAACAAATCATGGAAACAATGAGTAACTACATTCAACAAAATTACAATAATGAGACTACATTCCAAACTTTGTGGGATTCAATGAAAGTGGTCATTATGGGGAGTTTTATATCTGTTACTGCTTACATGAATAAAATAGAGAAAAAGGAGATCAATAAATTGTGAATTCAACTGTAAAAGCTGGATAAAGAATAAAATTGAAAATACCAAATAAAATACTAAATTAGAAATATTAAAACCAAGGGAGAGATTAATAAAATTGAAAGTAAGAAAACTATTGAAGTAATAAATAAACTAAAAGCTGGTTTTATGAAAAAATAATAAAATTGATAATCTTTTAGTCAATTTGATAAAAAGGAATGAAGAAAACCAAATAACTTTAATAATGATGCAATGTTCACAATGCCTACAGTGGCTATGAATATGCTGCTATACTTGCAAAATACAAGATGTAACATAATCTCCATATGGAGGGTAGTACCAAAACCTTTATTCAAATACAAGAAAACTGAGTCCCAAAACCAGAAGTTCAAAGTCATTATACTAACCACAAAGCTGGTACACATAGTCAATGCAGTGAACAAACACATTCCCAAGCCTTCAAACAAAACAGACTCCCTCATGCAAAAATCAAACAAGAATCCTGCTGTCCTCACTCACTGTAGCTGCTCAGCCTCCACTTTGCTTACTTCTAGCAGTTCCAGCTACCAGAAATTCTCATCCTAGCAGTTCTCAGCAGAAGTTCTGGCTGGCTCTCAGAAAAATTTCTGCCACCACAAATTCTGCTCTTCAAATCTTTTCCATGTACAGCATGGGCCTCTCCTTATGTATGGTATTAGCTCCTCCTTGCCCCAGCCCTTCCTGTTACATCATCAAGTTACTCCAACTGTGGGATTCACAAGTTCACAATTATGAACTTGAAACTAAGTGCTAAGTACCTGTTAGCTTGCCAATAAAAGGGGCATGGAAGATCTTCAAATCCCATTAGCATTACAATAAAAATATCAAAAAGGAAAAGAGTGAGTTTACCTCAAAAGAAGAGGAAATTTAAAAAAATAGTGAGGAATTATTTTGACCAATTTTATGTCCAAAATTTTGAAAATCTTAGTGAAATGGATAATTATTTACAAAAATGTAAGTTGCATAGATTAACTGCAGATGATGTAAAATACTTTAATAACCCCATCTTAGTAAAATAAATTGAATAAATCATCAATGTACTCCCTAGGAAAAAATCTCCATGGCCAGATGGATTTACAATTGAATTCTATCAAACATTTAAAGAGCAATTGATTCCAATACTATGTAGATTATTTGGGAAAATTGGAGGAATCCTAATAAATTCTTTGTATGACACAAATATAGCACTGGTAACTAAAATGGGAAGAGTCAAAACAGAGAAAGAAAATTGCATACCAATTTCTCTCTTGAAAATAGATACAAAATTTTTCAATAAAATATTACCAAAAAGATTACAGCAATTTGTCATGAGAATAATACATATTGATTAAATAGGATTTATTCCAGGAATTCAAGGATGGTTCCATATTAGGAAAACTATCATTATAACTGATCATATCAAAAACAAAATTAGTGGAAACTGTATGATTATCTCAATAGGTGTAGAAAAAGCTATTGAAAAAATACAATCATTCCTATTAAAAATACTGGGAAATAAAGGAATAAATGCTGTGTTCCTTAAAATAAGTGGCCTCAAAATAAAACCAACAGGAAGTATTACATGTAATGGGGATAAGCTAGAAGCATTTCCAATAAGATCGGAGGTGAAACAAGGATTTCCACTGTCACCCCTCTTATTCAATTTGGTACTAGAAAAGTTAGCTGTAGCCATAAGAGAAGAAAAAAAAAGAAATTGAAGGGATAAGAATAGGCAAAGAAGAGAAGAATCTATCATCCTTTGCAGATAATATGATGATACATTTAAAGAATCCTAGAGAATCAAGTAAAAAACTACTGGAGTTAAATAATAAGTAAATTTGGCCAAGTTGCAGGATATAAAATTAACCCACACAAATCCTTAGTATTGCTATATATTACTAACAAAAACAGCAAGAGATAGAAGGAGAAATTCCAATTAAGTTAATGTAGACATCATAAAATATTTGGGAGTCTACCTGACAAAACAAACGTAGTAACAATTTGAAGATGATTACAAAACACTTTTTTCACAAATAATGTCAGATCTAAATAATTGGGGAAAATATCAGTTGCTCATGGTTAGTTTGACCTAATACAATAAAAAATGACAATTTTACCTCATTTAGTTTGCCTATGTGATGCCAGACCAATCAATCAACCAAAAACATTTTATAGAGCCAAAAAAATAGTAACAGAATTCATCTGGAAGAACAAAAGGTCAAGAATATCCAGGGAATTAATGAAAAGAAATGCTAGGGAAGATAACCCAGCCATGCCATATTTTAAGTTCTATTATAAAGTATCAGTCATTAAAACTATTTGGTACTGGCTGATAAATAAAGTAGTGGATCAGTGTAACAGATTAGGTATGCAAGACACAGCAGCCAGTGAATATAGTAATCTATTATTTGATAAATCCAAAGACTCCAGTTACTGGGCTAAGAACTCACTATTTGAAAAAAAAACTGCTAAGAAAACTGATAAATAGTATGGCAGAAACTGAGTATAGACCAATATCTTATACTGTATGCCAAAATAAAGTCTAAATTAGTGCCCAATATAGATATAAAGTCTAATAGTGTAAGCATTTTGGGAGAGCAAGAATAATTTACATGTCAGATTTATAGAGAAGGGAAAAATTTATGACCAAACAAGAGATAGAGAGCATTACAAAATGAAAACTATGAAATTTTGATTACACTAAATTGAAAAGTTTCTGTATAAAAGCAATACAACCAAGATTAAGAGGGAAGTAAAAATTGGGAAAGAATTTTTACAACCGTTGTCTCTGATAATGGCCTCACTTCTAAAATACATAGAGAACTGAGGCAAATTTATATGGATATATGTCATTCCCAAATTGATAAATGGTCAAAGGACAGGAACAGCAGATATCTATAAACACATGAAAAAATTCTCTAAATCACCATTGATGAGACAAATGTAAATCAAAACAACTCTGGGGTACCATATCTCAACAGTCAGATTGTTTAAGATAACAAAGCAGAAAAATGATAAATGCTGAAGAAGATGTGAACACTAATGCATTGTTGGTGGAGTTTTGAACTGATCCATACATTCTGGAGAGCAATTTGGAACTATGCCCAAAGGCTTATAAAAATGTGTATATCATTTGACCAAGCAATACCACTTCTAGGGCTATATCCCCAAAAGATCATACAAGTGGGAAAAGAAACCATATGTACAAAAAATATTTATAGAGCCCCTTTTTGTGGTAGCAAAGAGTTGGCAATCAAGGGGATACCCATCAATTGGGGAATGGCTGAACAAGTTATGGTATATGAGTATAATGGAATAATATTGTGCTATAAGAAATGAGGAGTAGACAGACTTCATAATAATCCAGAGAAACTTACATAAATGGAAACAGAATGATTAGAGCACAACACAATTACAGACACATCGTATCTGTGATGACTTATGTTGATAGACTGGGCTCCTCTCAGCAATGCAATGATATAAGACAACTCCAAAAGACTCATGATGCCAATGGCTATCCACATTGAAAGAAAGAATTACAGAATTACAGAAATGATACTCTATATGACAGCAAAAAAAATGAGATTCAAAGAAAGATTTTAGTATGAATGTTTGCTTTCTAAATGTTTTAACTTCACGGTTCATATAAAACTCCTTTTTCTCTCTCTTTTTTGTTTTTTGTTTCATTCTGTTCCTTCTTTCTCTTTGTTAATTCCATTGGTTAAAATTCTTCTTTCCAACTTAATTCATGTTTAATACTTATTTGTAGAACCTATATTGGATTGCATTCCAGCATGGAGGAGCGGGAAGAGAGGAGGAGAAGTTGGAGAAGAAAATTAGGAACTCAAGGGATTGTGGAACTCAATGTTGTAAACTAAAGCAAATAAATAAATTCAAAATTAAAATTAAAGAAAAGGAAGAATGAACAAGTACAACTCCTTCACTAGTAAGTCTTCTGAAACATGATGTGTATTTCAAGTAACTGCAGGTGAAGCGATTCTATGGAGAAGGCAAAATACCTAGAGACAGTGTGGTCAAGGGAAAATATCACTATTTTGAGTTTATTACATCACTGGTTGGTTCATGGACATTATGAGGATAAATCATTTAAGCTTTCTGAGTCAAAGTTTTCTTATCTGTTAGGGAAGATATTGCACTATATACTTCTCTGGATGTTTGTGAATAAAGCCCTTTTTAAAACATTGCTACATATAAGTGAATTCTATTTTTATGAACAGTTATTCAAGGCAAACCTGAAAAGAAACTTGCTAAACATAAAATAAATTAATGTGTTTCATGTGCTATTGCAGAGGCAGTAAGGTATACCCAGAGAAATCTATTGAGTTATTCTATATGGGTTTATGACATGTCCATTTTCCATCTATGGCTTAGAAAACTGGGCTGCCAAATAAATTCCAGTTCTTTTCCTTAAGTCATTAAGCATTTTTCTTTATATCTTTATTCTCAAAGTTCTCTCCCCCTCCACTTCCCCACATTTGGGTAAAAGAAATAGGTTAAAGGCTATTTTCATTGCTTACAGAGATATTGCTATTGTTAATTAATAGAATCTATGAAGACAAAATTTTCATTTCAGATTATCACATTGTCCATAATACAATGAGCTTCTAGAATTGCACCATTAGTAGGATTCCCTGTAATAAATAAGTAGCAGTATTATAACACAATTCTTCATTAATCTGAGATATTAAACCAATTAAATACAGAAGCACTGCTACAGCCTTGGCTGGGAGATGTTTTCCAAAGAACACATTTGATTTTATGTGTGTTTTGTATGTGTGGCAGAATTCACAATGACAGCATCTGCTATTTATTCATTATCAGACTGTTTCAACTTGCTTTGAAAAGATTTTTGAACAGCCTTTTATGCCATCTGCCAACGAGATGGATATGTTTGCCTGCAAAATTATCATTTTATGCAGTCATTACAAAGTGGATAGTATGTCACCCTTATCACTGGCATGAGGATGGAAAAAGCCTGCTATACTAGACTTTGTTGAAAATATATGTAATTTACATAATGTGATAAAGTGTAATATTTAAGATACACAAGGTCTAAAATAGGTTTTAAATCATTTTTATTTTCCATTATCTGTGTCAGAATGGTAGTCCTAATAGGCTTGGAGCCCTTGAAATTTTTTTTGATAATAATCTTCATGATTTTATAATAAAAATGACTTGTTATGAAAGTTTACCACCCATTTTAGCTTTAAAAGTGATTTCAATTCACTGGAATATGGCCACATTAATTCATTCAGAGATATTTAAAAGAAATTACACAGCACTCAGAATAGGCCTGCCAACCCATGCACATGCTAATGAATTTTCTGTTTACATTGTTCACATAATATTTATTGAGTAAAGGGTGAAATACTAGGACTGATTATTTGTGAGAAATTGTCTATGTCAGAAAACCATTGACACAACCAAGTACCCATTATTTTAGCATCAGATGACAATTTACAAATTTGCACAATAGTCATAAAAATTAAACAATTCTGCTTTTGAAGATAGTATAAAAAAACTCTTGTCAAAGATATCACTGCACTGATACTCTACCTAACAGCAAAGAAAAATGAGGTTCAAAGAAAGTTTTAGTATGAAAGTTTGGTTTCTAAGTGTACTAACTTCACAGGTGATATAAAAACTTTAAGATTAATGAAATGTGAAGAAAATACTAATATGTTAACTTTCAATGAATGAAATTTAAATTTGGCATTTGGTAAAAACATCTGTTCTCAAATCCTTATTTTATTTACTTCAAAATAAAAGCAGCTAGCCCAAGGGAGAATTAAAGGAAACATGTGTCTCTGTGCTTTAAGTACTTTGATCCTGTTCATTAGGAGAACTCTGTCTTTCAGTTCAGTACTTAGAAAGCCCTGGACTGTCCTCAAACAGAAGGATGTCTGATTATTAGAATTTTTTCAGGAAAAAAGAGAATTCAAAGAGAGAGAAGGAGGCCTAATTTCACATTGAAGACTGGTTATGAAAAGATGCTGTGAAAGTCTTATTCTGGTTTCTCAATCTTCTAGTTTTTCCCTTAGATTTGTTCCCTCTCTTCCCTATAAACCACTAGTAATTTAATGGAAATATTCATGACTATGAGATAGAAAATTCTAGTTGCCACAGAATTGCAATTTGATCTTGGGAAAGTGACAATGCCAGAATTGTATTTTCCTTACCTACAGAATATTAGATTTTGGATTAAGGTGATTGTAAGGTGCCTTCAAACTCTAAAATTAAAATCTACTCCTTACTTCTAAACCCTTACATTTCAGACAAATGAAACTAGTCAATTAAAATAAACATACTCTGTAACACATTTTCCTTCCCTTTTTTCTTTTTCCAACATATCTTTATTTATTTGGCTAAATAATTCACAATTAATGTACGTTTTAAAACATTCTTTATGTTCATTTTGAGCTCCAAATTATATCCTTGACTCCTGCTCCTCCCCTAAACATTCATAAGGCAAGCAATATTATGGCTAATACAAATGAAAGAGAGAGAGAGAGAGAGACAGAGAGAGAGAGAGAGAGAGAGAGAGAGTGAGAGAGAGAGAGAGACAGAGAGAGAGACAGACAGAGAGAGAGAGACAGAGAGAGACAGAGAGAGACAGAGAGAGAGACAGAGACAGAGAGAGAGACAGAGATAGACAGAGACAGACAGAGACAGAGACAGAGACAGAGACAGAGACAGAGAGACAGAGAGACAGAGAGACAGGGAGAGAAAGAAGGAAGGAAAGAAAGAAAGAAAGAAAGAAAGAAAGAAAGAAAGAAAGAAAGAGAGAAACAGAAAGAAAAAAACTATATTTCTGTATTAGACATGTAAAACACACATAGAAAAGAAAATTAAAAAGTATGCTTTAATCAACTCTCAGAATTCATCAGTTTTCTTTCTGGAAGTAGATATCATTTTTCATCATTGGGTCCTTTGTAATTGTCTTAGATCATTATCTTAATCAAAGTAACAAATCCATTTACAATTGGTCCTTCCTAACATTGCTGTATTGTGTACAATGTTTTTCCTTGTTCTACTCTCTTCACTTTGCATCGATTCCTATCAGTTTTTCCAGGTTTTTCTAAAAGCATTCTAGTTGTCATCCCTATAGCATAATAGTATTCCATCACAATAATATACCAGAATTCTTTAGTCATTCTCCAATTAATGAGTATCCCCTCAATTTCCAATTCTTTGCCACAAAACAAGACATTATAACTATGCTTGTACAAATAGGTCTTTTTCCATTGCCTTGATCTCTTTGGGATACAGACCTTGTCATGATATTGTTACGTCAAAGGGTATGCACAGTTTGATTGTTTCTAGGTAATATTTCTTCTGAGTGGTTGAAACAATTCATAACTCCACCAGCAAGTCATTAATTGTTTTGTTTTGTTTTTCCACATCCTCTCCAGCTTTTGTCATTTTTTTTCTGTCATATTAGCCCATCTGATAAGTGTAAGGTTGTACTTCAGTGTTCTTTTAATTTGCATTTCTCTAATCGATAGTAATTTAAAGCATTTTTTTCATGCAATTTGATACCTTTTTTTTCTTCTTCTGAAAACTGTCTGCTTGTATCTTTTGATCCTTTAGGAATTGGAGAATGACTCTTATTTTTATACATTTGATTCAATTCCCTATATATATATTATTTTTTGTTTGTTTTTTTTTTGTATGGCAATTGGGGTTAAGTGACTTGCCCAAGGTTACATGGCTAGTTTTTGTGTTAAGTGTCTGAATCCAGATTTGAACTCAGACTCCTCCTGACTCCAGAGCTGGTGCTCTATGCACTGCACCACTCAGCAGTCCCGATTCTCAATTTATTTGTGAAATAAAGCCTTTCTCAGAGTAATTTACTGTATTTTTTTCTAGTTCCCTGTTTTCCTTCTAATTTTTCTACAATAATTTTGTTTGTCAAAAACTTTTTAATTGAATGAAATCAAACATACATTTTATTTCCTGTAATCCTCTCCCTTTGGTTTGGTCATAAACTCTTCTGTTCTCTGTATCTACTAATAGGTACAATTTTCCACACTCCCCTAATTCCACTTATACAACTAAATCATTTACCCCTTTAGACAATATTTTGGTACACAGTTTAAAATATTGGTGTATGCCTACTTTCTTTAAAAGTGCTTTTTCATTTTCGCTACAATTTTTGTCAAATGGTGAGGCCTTACCCCCAAGTTTTGTGTCTTTGGATTTATCAAACATTACATTGCTGTTATTCAGTTATGTTTGACTTTCTGTGACCCCATATGGGGCTTTCTTGGAAAAGATATTTTAGTGATTAATCATTTCCTTCTGTAATGGATTAGAACAAACAGTAGTTAAGTGACTTGCACAGAGTCACATCTGAAGCTAGATTTAAACTCAGATCTTGAGAGGATCCTGGGGGGATGGGAGAAAAGGTCAGAAAATTTCAAGTTCTCAAGATTTTTCTTCACAAAAGGGATAAAATAGTGCCTCTAGGTGAAATTAGAGCAATGAAAACAAATAAGATAGGAGCGGAACAGGTGTCCTCTTGGGACAATTGGAGAAGATCTGAAGGAAAATCCCAGGATTAGATTTCTTCCTTGTGAAGAGTAAAAACCTCCAGGTTAGGGTTCCTTTAACAAAAAGCAGCAAGCTGCTTAAAAAGTTGTAAGCTCTGGGTTTAGCTGTGTTGGGAGACTGCCTCGGCCACTATAGGATCTTTTATCTCTGGGACAGTGAGGGGAATTAGATATCTGACCTGGAGAAGATCTAGGGAACCTCTGCTGACAAGGAACACTAGACCCAGTAGTGCTGTGGAGAGTAGCAGGGGCAAGAAGGAGCCAGCACACACACAGTGAATGCAGAAACAAGTGAGGCAGAGACACTGCTGGCTGTGGCTACTTACAGGAGATTGGAGGGCTTGGTTTTAATTCAAGGTCAGAGGGCAGAACTAAAGAGACTCAGAGGCCAGAGGCACCATCACCTGTACTCCAGGACTAGAGGTGATTATAACAGCTAAATTATTACAAAAAAGAAATGCACAGTCAAAGGAGAAATAATCCAACCATATAGAGCTATTATGGGGATAGAGAAATGGTGGACCCAAGATGGTAGAGTGAAAGCAGGGACTCACTTGAGCTTTTCCACAAATTCCTTCAGATACAGCTAAAAATGAATCTGAACAAAGCTTATAGTCACAGAATCCACTTGGAGACAGAATTTGGCAGTTTTCTAGCCCAGGACAACGTTGAAACTCTATGGGTAGGATATGTTCTACTGCAGGGGGCGGGGGGGAGGGCATACAGAGCATTCAAGCTGCACTAGCACAGATCTCGTCATAGAGAAGCAGGAGCAGGCCCTGACAGACTGGACACCTGTGGAAGTGATGATTTCCAATTTTCTCAATGCAGGACAGGAGTCTGTCAGAGCTGGGTGAGATAGAAGTGCAGGGCTTTTGGCAGTACCAACAGCTGCTCCTGGGGAATTCCACCCAAAAACTACATGTTTCAAAGTCACCTATTTGAACTTTCAAGAACAAAGATGGCAGAGTAAACCATAAATGATGTCATTCTTCTCCTTCCTCCCCCCTTGTTGACCTGGAAAAACCCAGAGATTATTGTTCCAGAAAAAAACCCTAGAATAGTGGAGCCAGAAGAAGAGGTATAGCAGTCTTTTGGCTCAGGAGGCTAGGGAGATTGACAGGAAGGGTCCCTCTTGCTATGGCTGAAGGGGACCAGTGCAGGACAGAAGGCATCCCAGCAATCCCCACCTCAGTGGATGAGTGGAAGATCCTGGGACATAGGGGGATAGAGCTGGAAAGTGACAATGCCTTTTCTCAGCCAGGGGAAATGGCAGTCACAGGCACAGATGGGCATCCACCAGCAGGTGAACCTACTTGTGCTCCAGCACAGTCCTTGGAAGTGGAGACCTCTGGCAGCCAGACCACCCTTCCCCCACATCTTACGCTGTGAGCTTCAGTGTAACCCCAGGGAAATGCAGAAAGATCTCACTGGGCCTCAGCCTTGGCATACACCAACCATTTCAACTCAGCACCAGGTAAACTGCAACATCGTATACCTTTTCACTGACAGAACCAGAGTGCTCCTAGTACAAGGAGCATGGAGCAGAGTGCTCTGTGCCCCAGAAGCAGAGATACACTTTAAAAGCCAGGAAAAAAGGCAATCACAATGAGCAGAATGGAAAATCAAAGACCAAAGATTTTTAATATGGGGACAGGGAAGATCAAAATACAAATTCAAAAGAGGAAAGGATTGATATTATACCCAGATCTTAAACCTAAAAAGGGAATATAACCTGGTCTCAAGCCCAAAAAGCATTTTTAGAAGAGCTCAACAAGGATTTTAAAAGGCAAACTAAAAAAGTAGAAGAAAAAAAATTACCAATTATTTAAAAAATGTAATTGACAAAATGGGGGAAAAAATCACTGAAGAGAACAATTCCTTAAAAAGTAAAATTGGCCAAATGGATAAGGAGGTACAAAACCTAACTGGAGAAAATAGATCCTTAAAAGGAAAAAAATGCCAAACAGAAAAGGAGGCACAAAAGCTAATTGAAGAAAACAATTTGTTAAAAAGTACAACTGAACAAGTAGGAGGTAATGATTCTATGGGGCATCAAGATTCAGTCAAACAAAAATGAATGAAAAAAAATAGAAGAAAATGTAAAATATCTCATTGTAAAAACAACTGACCTGGAAAACAGATTGAGAAGAAATAATCTAAAAACTATTGGTCTACTAGAAAGTCATGATGAAAAAAAAAAGCATGGACAATATCATGCAAGAAGTTATTAAGAAAAACTGTCCAGAGGTCTTAGACCCTAAGGGTAAAATAGTTATCAAAAGGATCCACCAGACATCTCCTGAAAGATATCCCAAATTGAAAACTCCAAGAAATATTGTAGACAAATTCCGGAGTTATCAGGTCAAGGACAAAATACTGTAAGAAGTCAGAAAGAAAAAATTCAAATATTATGGAAATACTGTCAAGATTACACAGGAAATGGGGCGGCCAGGTAGCACAGCAAGTAAGAGCAACGGCTCCAGTGTTGAGAAGACCTGGAGATCAAATCCCAGGCTCAGACACTTAGCACCCACCCAGAAACACCTGGCTGTGTAACCTTGAGCAAGTTACTTAACCCCAATTGCTTAGGGGCTGCCAGGTGGCTCAGCGAGTAAGAGCACCGGCTCCAGTGTCGGGATGACCTGGATCAAATCCGGGCTCAGATACTCAGCACCACACCCAGAAATAACTGGCTGTGTAACCTTGAGCAAGTTACTTAACCCCATTTGCTTAAAAAAAAGATTACACAGGAACTAGCAGTTTTTACATTAAAAGTTGGGGGAATTGGAATATGATATTCTCTAAGGCAAAGGAGTTTGGACTACAAGTAGGGATCAGAAACACAGCAAAATTGAGCATAATTGTTCAGGCAAGGAGATGGATATTTAATAAAATAAATGGCTTCAAATCCTTCCTAACGAAATGGCCAGAGCGAAATGGAAAATTTGATCTTCAAATGCCACCTAGCCTCCCACAAATAAAAGACACAAGAGAGGCATAAAAAGGTAAACACGAAAAAATAAAGAAAAAAAAATATTATTCAATAAGAGCAAACTGTTTACTTTCCTATGTGGGAGGATAATACTTGGTTTTTTTATATTTTAATTAAATTTTATGCTTATTTTTATTTTACATCACTCATTTCCACAAGATTTTGAGTTACAAATTTTCTCCCCATCTTTTCCATATCCACCATCCCACTGTATATCCCCTCCCCCAATCTGCTGTCTCCTATATCCTCCCCCATACTCCCTCTAACTTTCCAGTAGGACCAGATGGATCTCTACACCCCGGTCCATGTATATCTTGTTTCCCAGTTAAATGTAATAATAATAATAATAATAATATATTAAAACATTTGATTTTAAAACTTTGAATTCCAGATACTTTCCCTTCCTTCCTTGTCACCCACCCATACTGAGAAGATAGGCAATTCAATATAGGTTGTACACATGTAACTATGTGAAACATTTCCATAGTGGATATATTGTGAAAGACTGATTCTATTTCTCTCCATCCTATCCCTTCCCCCACTTGTTCTATTCTCTACTTTGACTGCGCCTTTTCAAAAGTGTGTGGTTCTAACATGCATCCCCCGCCCAAGCTGACCTCCACTCCATCATCCCCCCTCTCATCCTTTTACCCCCTACTCTCCTGTAGGGTGAGATACCCTATTTAGTATGTATGTCATTCCCTCACTAAACCAAATTCAATGAAAGTAAGGTTGACCCACTCCCTTTTGCCTTCCTGTTCTTCCCCTCCATTGTAACACTTTTCCCTTAACTCTTCTCTATGGGATAATTTAACCCATTCTGTCTCTCCCCATTTCCTCTCATTATATTCCTCTCTCACCTCTCAATTTCACCTTTTAAGTATCATCCCTTCCTATGCAATTGGTCCTGTGCCCTCTATGTATACATGTACAAATATATGCACACACTCACATATGTATTCATATTCCCATATACTCTACCCTCCTATACTCCTATATAGACATATCTATGTATATATACATTTATATTCCCTTCAACTGTTTTGATACTGAGAAAAGTTTCATAAGTTACAATTATTATTTTTCCATATAGGAATGTAAATAGATCAACTTTGATAAGTTCCTCATGATTTCTTTTCCCTGTTTACCTTCTCATGCTTCTCTTGCTACTTGTATCTGAATTTGTATCAAATGTGTATCAAATTTTCTATTCAACTCTGTTTTGTTTTGTTTTGTTTTGTTTAAAGCAATCGGGGCTAAGTAACTTGCTCAAGGTTACACGGCCAGTTATTTCTGGGTGTGGTGCTGAGTATCTGAGCCCGGATTTGATCCAGGTCATCCCGACACTGGAGCCGGTGCTCTTACTTGCTGAGCACAAGGTTACATGGCCAGGTGTTTCTGGGTGGGTGCTAAGTGTCTGAGCCTGGGATTCGATCTCCAGGTCTTCTCAACACT
The DNA here is from genome assembly GCF_028583685.1 of Petaurus breviceps papuanus. Lineage (NCBI taxonomy): Eukaryota > Metazoa > Chordata > Mammalia > Diprotodontia > Petauridae > Petaurus > Petaurus breviceps. Next base: position 5,150,123 of record NW_027187278.1, on the reverse strand, counting down.
GGAGCCGGTGCTCTTGCTGTGCTACCTGGCCGCCCCTCAACTCTTGTTTTTCCATCAGGAATGCTTTAAAGTCCTCTATTTCATTCAGTGACCTTAACTCAGTTTTGCTGGGGAGGTGATTCTTGGTTTTAATCCCATCTCCTTTGACCTCTGGAATATCATATTCCAAGCCTTCGATCCCTCAATGTATAAGCTGCCAGATCCTGTGTTATCCTGATTGTGTTTCCACAATATTCAAATTGTTTCTTCTTGACTGCTTGTAATATTTTCTCCTTGCTCTGGGAATTTGGGAACCTGGCTATAATATTCCTAGGAATTTTCTTTTTGGGATATTTTTCAAGAGGCGATCAGTGGATTCTTTCAACTTATGTTTTACCCTCTTGTTCTAAAACATCAGGGCAAATTTCTTGAGAATTTTTTGAAGGATAATTTCTAGGCTATTTTTTTATCATGGCTTTCAGGTAGTCCAATAATTTTTAAATTATCTCTCTTGGATTCATGTTCCAGGTCAGTGGTTTTTCCAATGAGATATTTCCCATTGCCTTCTATTTTTTCATTTGTTTAAATGTGTTTAATAGTATCTTGATTTTTCATAAAGTCACTAGCTTCCATTTGTTCCAATATAATTCTGAAGGAATAATTCTCTTCAGTGAGCTTTTGAGATTATTTTTCCATCAGACAAATTTGTTTTTTTAAGGCTTTCTTCTCCTTTTTGGCTCTTTTAGCCTCTTTTCCTGATTTTCTTGCATCATTCTCATTTCTCTTCCCCAATTTTCCTTTACTTCTCTTATTTGGTTTTTGAAATCCTGCTTAAGCTCCTCTATGGCCTTTAATCAGTTCACATTTTTCTTGGAAGCTTTTGGTGCAGGAGGTCTGACTTTGTTATCTTCTTTCTGTTCCATGCTTTGATCCTTTTTGTCCCCCTAAAAGGAATCCAAAGTTGAATTTCTCTGCTTTCTTTGCTTCCTTTGCTTGCTCAGGTTGTCATTCAGTTACTTGACTTTTGAGCTTTTTGCCACAGCAAAACTATGCTTCCAGAGAAGAGAGCTTTGTCTCAAATTGCTGGGGTTTTCACAGCTGCTGGAGCTATTAGTTGGCTGCCCTCTCTGAAGCCTCCACACACTCTGGCTCATTGGTGACACATCACAAGACCTCTACTCTAGACAGCAATCCAAATCCAAGCAGGTTAAAGCAAGAGCAAATGCCTTTCAGAATGGTCACGTGGTCTCCCTACAATCTGCAGGCCAGGAGTTCTGAAGCAGCCACATCCAGATGGCTGCCACACCTCAACTGCTTCTTCCTCCAGGGGCAGAAGTCAGACTGCACTCCCAAACTCCCTGTTCCTACAGAGTCCACATTGACCTCTCACTTTTTCTTTGGTATCCAAGGGTTGATAATTCTGGAAACACAGCTGCTGGTGATCTATTCTCCTGATGTCCCTCTAGTTGTGGTTGGTCAGGCTGCTCTGTAGCTAAAACCACTGGCTCATTTGGGGCTGGGCTCTACTCCTAGCCAGCTGTGATGGACACTTTCTGCTGGTCTGCCAGGCTATCTTCAGCAAGAGGTTTGTTTCTCTCTGTCACTTTGTTGGTTCTGTAGCCCTAAAGTTTGCTTGGAGTCATGTTTTATAGGTATTTGAGGTGGTTATGGGTGGAGAGCAGGGAATTTTCCTGCTTCTATGAAGCCATCTTGGCTCTGTCCCAAGGATGATACTTGTTAACATCTTGAGAACTGTATATTTATTATAACATTTAAATGGAAATAGAGAAGAATGGAATTTGTTTTCAGAAAAGGTTGCTAAAATAAAGAAACCACTTTCAACCCCAAAGAGTAATAATGTCAAATGATCATCTGCCCACCAAAAATTCACTGAAGTAAGAACTTTAAAAAAAATTTAAAAATCAAATGATAGAGATTGAGGGAAAAGTAAAAAAAAAGAATAAGAAAAATACCAGAAAAAACAAGATTATATTACAAGAAAATCAACCAATTGAAAAGGACTTCCAGATATATATAAAGAAATAGAAGAGAATGTGAAATATCTTATAACTGATCTAGAGAACAAATAAAGAAAAGAAAACATAAGATTAATATTACTACTTGAAAGTTTGGATCAAAAAATAATCAACACAATAATACAAAAAAAATGATTAAAGAAAATTGTCCTGAAACATTAGAACAAGAGGGGAAAGTAGAAATAAAGAAAAAATAACCCACCAATGACTTCAAAAAGTAAAACCATTGACCAACAGCTAAAAGACGAATTATTTTATACAAATTTTGTACTAGAGGAAGAACAAACACAGAGGAAGTAGATGGAGGAGAGGGGCTCTCAGTTCTGGAAATCTACTTTCATTGGGAATGGATTTAAGAGGGGAAAATACATATACAACTACAAGAGTGTAAAAATCTAAATTTAAAAAAGAAATAAAACTTTAAGGGAATGGGGGGAGTATCAAGGTGTGATCTTTAGAACTGACATAAAGAAATAGTTTAAAAGGGGTGTATAGAAGGGTGTTTAAATTTAGGGGAATGGGAGGATAAGGGAGTGATTGCTGGAGTGGTATTAGGAAGGCAAGGTAGCAGCTAGAAGTAAAGTAGAGAAGTTAGGAGAGATAGGAAAAAAGAAAAAAAAAACTCAGGTCTTCCTGACTCCAGGTACAACATTCTGTCCCCTGAGCTACCCAGCTACTATAATCATTTACTACTGAGAATTGTGCACCTAATCCTATTTTTTCTATCCAACACTCTTCCTCTTAGTTAGTAGCAGATTATTTTAATGATTACTGCTTTGTAATTTAGTTTGAAATCTGGTACTACTATGCCTCCTTCCTTCATATTTTTTTTTTCATTGATAGCCTTGATATTCTTGAACATTTTTTCTTCCAGGTGAATTGTGTTATTTTTTCAAGGTCTATAAAATGCCGTTTTTTTGGAAACTTTATGGAAATGGCACCGAAGTAACATTTTTATTTCATTACATATAGGAGCATTCACTTAAAAGCCATATGGAAAGGTCTAATGATATTCACTGTGTAGTTACAAAGCATATGTTATTCAATCTCTTTATGTTCATTTTTTTTTTAATACATCTCTATCTGTTTCTAGTGTTAGGCCATTTGAAACAACAGACATTTAGGGTCCATATGCATTCCACCATTTCTAGTAATACATATATATATATATATTTTTTTTTCATCAGTACCAAATCACTTTATTGGGATGTAAATGATGGTAGCTTTTTTGTACAGACTATGAAAAGGTCAATTAATCAAAATATGCATGCACTGAAAGACAGTAGGAGTGGCGCCCACAGTTCCCAGATATGGGGGAAGCCAGGTGTGGTTTAGCTCTCTTTCTCCAAGGGTGTGCTTGTAAAAAGATATTCCACTATGCCAGAATCGGGGGCCTCCATCTTGCGCAGGTTAGTTATATGATCACCCAGCTGTTTGATGGACTTGACCTGTTCATCGAGGTAGTGGGTTTCTATGAAATGACATAAGCTGGGATCATTCTTGTCACTTGCCAGCTTGTGCAATTCCAGTAATGACTGAATGATATTTTTTTTTTCCAAGTGCAGAGCACACTCCATGGCATTCAGCCTGCTCTCCCAGTCCTCCAGTTTGGGTTTCTTGATGTCCTGCAGGAAGATGCAGCCGCCTCGCTGGTTCTGCAGCTTCATCAGCTTCTCGGTGGGCTCACACTCCTCCTGAGGCTGGTGGAGGAAATACTTGGTGAAGTTCTTGAGCGCCACATCCTCGTGGTCGAAGTAGTGGGACATGAACAGGTACACGTAGGAGGCGTAGAGCTCCAGGTTGATCTGCCACTTGATGGCGGCCTCCTAGTCCTGGTGGTAGTTCTGCCACACCTGAGAGGGGGACTAGGTGGTCATGGCGGCGGTGGAGGAGGTAGAGGCAGCAGCCATGGCGGCTAGGGCCGGGGTGGCTGAGCAGGGGGCTGCTGCTTGACCATAGGACTGAAGGAGTGTTAGTTAGTGGAGGTGAAGGTGGAGAGGTGGCTGAGGGTGGCTCTGGCCTGGAATCAAGCAGTGGGTTCCCTTCAAGCACTGTTGAAGCAGGAAACCACAGCGACTCCCCTTCCCTGAGCTTCTGGCCTACTAATACATATTTTAAAACAAAACAATAGCAAAGCAAATTAATTTTCTAGTCTTATTTTTTGTTTGTTTTGGGGGATTAATAAGTAAATCAGATATGAAGACAATATGCTACTTCTTTAAGTCTTTTCAACAAGTCTTACTACATAATTTCCATGTTTTTTCATGAAATCAAAGAAGTCATACTTTATGCAAGCAATGATTAATTTTAGATTCATTGAGAAAAACATATTTATTAATTGTAACATCTAATTTTGGAAAGTAGTCTTTGGTACTGAGAAAACACAACTTGCATATAACTAGTATCATAAGCAAGACTAGAACCTAGGATTACTGAGATCAAGGCTAATATTCTAACCACTTTCATATAGTGTTTCTAATTTTTTAAAATTGTTTACTCAAGTAGATATATACTCAATGTCCTAAGAAGCTTTTCAATAACATTGACAATTCTTGCTACAATTGTTCTTTACCCTATGTAGTGAGTTACATCTACTGGGAAAGACCTTTTATTTTCACAGGGATATTAAATTCAAGTTGTTCATAATGGCTTTTTATGTAGTCATAGGAGATTGGACAAATAGTATTGCTGCTCCAAAGTCAGGGAAAGGTCAGACAAACCTCTGACCATTAAATGATATATATTAATCTTGCTTTGTAGAGCAAGATAACCAGCTAGACAGACAGTAATGAAGATAATATGTAATCATTTTGTTTTTGTAATCATTTAGTCAATATTAATAAGCATCATTGGAAGGGAGGTGGTGCAGTGAATAGAATTCTAGGTCTGTAGTAAGGAAGATTCATTTTCCTGAGTTTGAACGTAACTCCAAACACTTACTAGCTGTTTGGTTCCGAACATGTCACTTGATTCTATTTGTTTCTGTTTCCTCATCTGTAAAATGAGCTGCACAAGGAAATGGCAATCCACTCCACTTCCTTTGCCAAGAAAACCTCAAATGAGTTCGTGAAAAGTTGGCCAAGACTGAAAACCAACTGAACAACAAATCAGTGTTAGTGTTAAGGAATAATACTTGTCTGACTACAACATTCAGAAGGATTTTACCCTTCATCTTGTTCTGAGGATTTGTGGTGGTGCCAATAAGAGAAAGAAGTCTTATACCACTCCCCAAAAGAACAAGGATAAGAGAAAGAAGATTAAGTTTGCTGTTCTGAAGTACTATAAGGTTGAGAGAATGGCAAGATTAGCTTCCTTTGATGGGAGTGCCCTTCTGATGAATGTGGTGCTGGAGTCTTTATGGCTAGCCATTTTGACAGACATTATTGTGGCAAGTGTTGTCTAAGCTACTGCTTCAACAAGCCAGAAAACAAGTAAATGTACATGTGTTAATAAAAACAAGTCAGTTATTAAAAAAAAAAGAAATGGAGGACACTATAATATACACAAGGATCCTTTTGACCTCATATTGACTTAATTTTACAATGTAATATTAACTACATTTTTTACTTGATTTCTATGTATTTTGTTAAAAAATTCCAGATTACATTTTAATCTGAATCAGGCAATACTCAGCAGAATTGTGGGCCACTGTTTAACACCTCTGACCTAGAATGGATTATTAACCTCTCTGGAGCTCAGTTTTCTCATCTCTAAAATTATGCAATCAGACTAGATTATCACGAAGAGACCTTGTAGCTCTAGAAATTGTATGGATATGTGGAAATTTCTTTATGAAAACGAACTTTGAACTTGAGAAGATATCAACTTAAAAAAAGTATAAATTTGAGAAAACAAATATCAATCAAATATCCATTTAAACCACCTCTCACTTGGTGAGTAATGTGTCTAGTGTCTACAAACAGGATGTAATACATATTGTGTTAATCAATAACCGTCACCTTTAATTGGAAGAGGAAAAACGAAACCTTGAAAGAATCCTAATCTTTGAGTCTCTTTGGAAGAAATATCATTAAACCGATAAATCACACAATTGAAAGGTTGATACCTAGCTTATAAAGATTATCTTTTCATTTTGCTAGTGAGAAAAGAAAGTCCAAGAGAAATTAACCCATTTGCCCAATGCCACAAATAATATAATCAGGACTCAAATATTAGTCATCTATTCCAAATCCAGAGTAGAGGATTTTTTTCCCTTATTACACCAATGATTTGTTCTTAGTTTCACTCATTTCTCTACTATACTAGATAAAAAAATACAACCAAGATAAAAATGACAGGTGGTATTTGTGTAGAACTTTAGAAACTATTATCTCATGATTATCACAACAATTTGAAGTAGGTAAGATTATTATTACCCAAGTTAGAGGAAAATGAGACAAAATGAAGTGACTTGTCCAGGGTTAAATAACTAGTATGTGTCTGAGGCCATCACTAGTTCAGGATATATTTAAACTTGGGCTTCCACGACTACAAGTCAAGCACACAATGAATTGCACTACCAAGATTTCTCCCCATTTTTATTTGACATTTATTTTAGCAGGTGATCAGTGAATTCTTCCTATTATAATTTTACTCTCCAGTTCTAGAATATCAGGCTAATTTTCTTTGATAATCCTGAAAAATGATGCCTACGGTCTTAAAAAAAATCATGCCTTTCAGTGAGTCCAATTATCTTTCCTGTATCTGTTTTCCAGGTCAGTTTTTCCAATTTATTTTTAGTTTTCAATATTCATTTCCACAAGATTTTGAATTATAAATTTTCTCCCTTTCTCCTACCCCTCACCCCAAGATAGCCAGCCTACTACATACACCTTCCCCCAACCTGTTCTCTGTTATATCCTCCTCAATCCCCCCTCCCCTAACTTTCTAGTAGGGCAAGATGGATTTCTGTACCACAGTGCCTTTATATCTTGTTTCCCAGTTGCATGTAAAAAAAACAATGTTTTTAAGATTTGTTGTTAAAACTTTGATTTTCAGATTCTTTCCCTTCTTCCCTCCTCAGCCATCCCCACTGGGAAGACAAGCAATTCAATATAAGTAGTAAAAGAGTAACTATATTTCTTTTTATTTTTTATGAAATGCTTTATTAACTTCTAGTTTACGTCATTCATTTCCGAAAGATTTTGAGTTACAAGTTTTCTCTGTGTTTTTCCGCTACCCACCAACCCAAAATAGTGATCCCACTGGATATAGCCTCCTCCAATCTGCTCTCTCCCATGTCTTTTCCCATACCCTCTCCTACTTTCCAGTAGGGCATGGTGGATCCCTATGGCCCAATGTCTGTAGATCTTATTTTCCAGTCACATGTAAATATAATATTAATAATGGTATATACATTTAAACATTCTATTTTAAAACTTGGAATTGTAGATTCATTCCCCTCCTCCCTTGTCACCCACCCTTACTGGGAAGATAAGCAATTCAAGTACATGTGCAGATATGCAAAACATTTTCATAGTGGATATATTGGAAAAGACTGACTATATTTCCCTCCCTTCTATCCCACCTCCCACTTGTTCTATTCTCTACTTTGATCAAAAAGTGGGTGCTTCCAACTTACCTCCCCCCCCACAGCCTGGCCTCCCTTCCATCATCCCCCCTCTCATCCCTTTCCCCCTTACCATCCTGTAGAGTGAGATTCCCTTTTTAGTGGGTATGTCAGTTCCTCCCTAAGCCAAATTCAGTGGGAATAAGGTTGACCCATTCCCTTTTGTCTTCCTGTTCTTCCCCTCCATTATAAACTTTTCCCCTTGCCTCTTCTATGTGTCTCTCCCCATCTCCTCTCATTATATTCCTCTCTCACCTCTTAATTTCACCTTATAAGTATCATCCCTTCCTATTCAATTGGTCCTGTGCCCTCTGTCTATGTATACCTGTACACATATATCCACAAAATTACAAATGTATTCATATGCCCATATACCCTCCTATATAGACATATATATGTATGTTTTCATGTATACACACACACATTTCTATTCCCTTCAAATATTCACATACTGAGAAAATTTTTATAAGTTACAGTTATTGTTTTTCTATGTAAAGATGTAAATAGTTCAACGTTGTTAAGTTCATTATGATTTCTTTTCCCTATCTACCTTCTCATACTTCTCTTATTTCTTGTATATGAATGTCAGATTTTCTATTCAACTCTGGTTTTTTCATCAAGAATGCTTGAAAATCCTCTATTCCATTGAATGACCAATTTTTCCCCTGAAACATGATACTCAGTTTTTCGGAGTGGGTGAATCTTGGTTTTAATCCCAACTCCTTTGACCTCCAGAATATCATATTCCAAGGAAATCGCTCAGTGTAGAAGCTGCTAGAGGCTGGTTTATCATGATTTTGTTTTAACAATATTCAAATTGTTACTTCCTGGCTGCTTGTAATATTTTCTCCTTGATCAAAGAATTCTGGAACCCAGCTAGTTTTTTGGGGGGAATCTTTTCATGATTTAGGAGTTTTGTCTTTGGGATCTTTCTCAGGAGGTGATTGGTGGATTCTTTCAAACACTGTTTTGCCTTTGGTTCCACAACATCAAGGCAATTTTCCATGAGAATTTCTTGAAAGATGATTTCCAAGTTCTGTTTTTGAACATGGTTTTCAGGTAGTCCAATAATTTTTAAATTATCTGTCCTGGATCTATTGTCCTGGTCAGTGGTTTTTCCAATGAGAAATTTCACATTGCCTTCTATTTTCTTCATTTGTTTGCATCTATTTAATAGTATCTTGATTTCTCATAAAGTCACTAGCTTCCATTTGCTCCAATCTATTTCTGAAGGAATGATTCTCTTCAGTGAGCTTTTGAGATTCGGTTTCCATCAGGCACATATGGATTTTTAAGGCATTCTTATCCTCATTAGCTTTTGGAGTCTCTTTTGCCTTTTGAGTTAGTCTATTTTTTGAGGTGTTATTTTCTTCAGTCAGGCAGTTGATGCTCATTTCATAATTTTCTTGCATTGTTCTCATTTCTCTTCCCAATTTTTCCTCCATTTGTCTTATTTGGTTTTCAAAATCTTCTTAAGGTCCTCTATGGCCTGTAACCAGCTTATATTTTTCTTGGAAGCTTTTGGTGCAGGAGTTCTAACTTCTCCATCTTCCTCCTGTTCCATGCTTTGGTCCTTTTTGTCCCCAAAATAGGAGTGTAAATTTGGATTGCTCTGCTTCCTTTGCTTCCTTTGCCTGCTCATGTTGCCACTCAATTACTTGACTTTTGAGCTTTTTTCCACAGTAGTACTCTGCTACCAGACAGGTGAGCTTTGTCCCAATAGCTGGGGTTTTCTAAGCTGCTTAAGGTATTAGTTGGGTGCCATCTCTGAAGCCTCCACATGCTCTGGCAAGCTGGTTACACACTCTAGGACCTCCACTCTAGACCGCAATCCAGATCCAAGCTGGTTAAACCAAGAGCAATTACCCCTCAAACTGGTTGATTTTTTTTTATTTCGAGGACCAGCTAACAAATTTTCATATTTTTATTATGACTACAAAAAATCATAGCTATATAGATTTTAAAAAATGATCTCCTATTCTAAGACCCTAAGATTCAATTTCCATGTTAGCGAGCCTAAATATTCCCTGTCCTGTTTTGTGCAAAAGGTTAATCTTTGAAAAAATCAGAATGTCTTAAAAATCCAACTAATGATACAAATTTAGTTTCCAATAGGAGTCATATTGACTTGATTCCCCAAAGTGGAAATGCAAGTATCAAATAAAATTGGGAATGTGTCTGCTTTGTGAACTATGTTGTCAGTTTTATCATTTACTTTATAAATTCCAATAAACTAAAATTCATCTACTCTCATGGACCTTGTTTAGTATGTTTAACTTAACTATATTTCCAGTTGATAGATTTTTTTTTTTTTTGGTTAGGCATTTTTCTAATAGTTACTTATTCTATCAAAAGGCATGACTTTGTCCCTTTAAATCAAGGGGGACACCAATTATTAACATCTAGAAATCAGTTTTTTATATCTCAAATGAGATAATAAGATCTCTGTGTATGCCAGCAGTCTATATTACCACATTTTATATCAGACTTTGGTATTATCTTCTGGGTATCATACAAAGTACTCATGAAAACAAATGAGGCAGTATAGTTGAAGAGCAAAGGAAAAGCAGAAAGATACTGTTAGAAAACACTGGTTCCTATTCTTTATCACTATTGCAGATTGCAAAACAATAGACAGTCTCAAATAAATAAATAGATTCATCTTCACCATTCATTTTACTGGTTTCAGCCTCACAAGGGAAAATAGAACCTGCACAAGGAAACATATTTATTAGCTTATTTCTTTAAAATTATTTATTTATTTATTCATTTATTAATTTCTTGGGAATAAATAAGTACATGGAGAATTTTTTTTTTATTCCTGCAATTTTAGCAATAATAAGTAGGAATTAAAAAAAATTAATTGGGTGAACTCTATTTCATGAAACCTGAGCATGATTAAACACAATTTGTCAGTACCAGAGTACTCTGAGAAAATATGTTTAGACTTCTCATGCTGACAGCTGTTCTCTTTGCACTGTGCTTTTTAAATAATACACTTTAGTCAGGGTGACATCAGTCAAGGCATATTTGAACAGAAGATAGTTCTCAGTGTTAGGATTTCAAGGATGCATCATTTAACCAGAGATGATGCATATAGCAGAGTTATAAAAATCTATTAAGCTATAAAATATGTAAGATATATATATATATATAACATCAGTGATCTCAACTATTCCAGCTGTAACCTTATTTTGCAAATGATATCTCAAGACACACAGTAATTAAATTCTTACATAGTGAAATAATAGACTATGTTTCTTAAGTAATACAATGACCAGCTGTATCAGCAATGCCATATTCACAATGCCTATAGAGATTACAAATATGCTGATATAATTATCCATTACAAAATACATCAGGTTTGCCATATGAGGAAATAAACTAGAAAATTTATTAAGATACCAAAAGACTAAGTCCCAAAACCAGAAAGTGAAAGCCATCAGAGTAGTTATGATATTGGCACAGGTAGATAAAGTAGAAAGCACCCACATTTTCAAGCCTTTAAAACAGAACAGGCTACCTCAGGCAAAGGTCCTCCTCTCCCCACACACAGCAACCACCCAGCGTCCTGGAAGCGCGTTCCCAGCAGCTCCGGCCCCTGGCAGTCCTCAGCAGGAGTCCTTAGCAGAAAGTCCTTAGCAGTCCTAACTCAAAAAGGGCTTCGTGCTGCCACTGCCTCTGCTGCTGCCGCCGTCACCACCACCGCCAGCCAACGCAGGAACGCTAGCTTGGCTTCCGCTTCCTCTTGCTCCACCCCTTCCTGCTACATCAGCAAGTCCAACGGGGCATGGAAGATCTTTAAATCCCATAACCCTTACACCAGCTTAGAAAAAAGGGGGTGTTTAGAAATATGTCATGTTTCTTTTCTAAGAAAAAATAATTGCTCAAAACAAATCACTTAATTTCAAATTATTTTTCTGAAGTATGAAAACAAGTATTTTTCAAAGATAATTTGTGAGTGGAGAAATAGATTTCCCAGAAGGGGCAAGGGTGACTGTATTTACATGTTCACTATCATTAGTATTCTAAAGGTAGAATAACCTGGTTTTTGTCTAGGGCATAATATCTTACTGCTGTGATTATTTTAAAAATTGAGTACCCACAATGAGAATTTTTTTTATAAAATGCAAGGTCAATTTTATATTTTCTATTTAAATGTTAAGAAACAAAATACAATGTTGTGTTCCATTTTTATATTCAATAAATACTATTTCCTATTGTACATGTGATAAACAACAATGATGTAGAATCTTAGGCTGGAAGCTACAAGGGTGTTTAAATCTCCAAATCCTCATTATTAACTGAGGTCCAGTCCTATCAACCAAACAATTATTCATCAAGTATTTACTAAAAACCTATCATGTAGCAGGCACCATGCTGGTGTGGGACATACACATACAAAAGAATGAATCAATCCGTACCTGATATGTGGAAGAGACCATGAAATGGTATAGAGATGTTCTAGTTTGTTAGAGGAGAACAGAGAAGGACAATTTGACTAATTCACAGAGGATGAGAAGAAGAATAACCAATGAAGCTGGAACACTAGATTGGGGCTGGCTTACATAGGGTTCTACAACCTAAACGGAAGATTAATATTTTGTCTTAGAGACAATAAGAAATCACTGGAGTTAATTGGGAATAGGGATGAGCCCACTAGTGTTGAAGGAAAATTACTTTTTCCAGCACAGTGTTGAATGATTGGAGTCGTGAGAGACTTTAGCCAGGTGAGCCAAAGAGGAGGCTATTGCTATAATGTAGGTGAAAGGTGATTAGAGCCTGAACTGGTGTGGCATTTTGTATGACTAGAGAGAAGCAGACAGATGGGACCGAAGTTGTGAATGTAGAAATAGTAAGATTTGGCAATTGTTGGTATATGTGGGGTGAGGGAGAGTGAGTAGTAGAGATATGATGGGAGAACAGAAGAGAAAGAGTGGAAGAACAAAGGAATTAAATAGATGGATGTAATGACTGCAGTTTTTAACTTTATAAGTATAAGATGTCTCCAGAAACTGAAGTTCAAAATTGCTAACACACATTGGTTATTATGGTACATAATTTGAGGGAGAGATAAGATATATTGATCTAGGAGTTATATAGATGATATTTAAACCAATTGAGGTTATCAAGAAGAATGAAGAGAAGAAAAAAAAGGTACATCATAGAATTTTATATAATAGCCTAATAAAAAGCATGATAGAGATAATTATATGCACATATGTTCATTTATATATACACACCTATACAATATGTGCATGTATACAATAATTCATACATACACACGTGTATACGTCCATATATGTGCCAAATTATGGGGGTTTTATGAATTGAACCAACTTGAACATATGCATAGGAGAAAGAAATCATACTATCTACAATAATGGTCTGGACCCTGCATAGAAATGAGGTTAGGGAATTAGGTAGAAAGATATTTGGAAGGAGGGAAAATAACTTTTTTGAGAAAAAAAAAATAGTGTGCCTTCCCCATTCCCATTTCAAATCCCCAACCCTTTATTATCTTGCCATACACCTTTTTTCTCTCATACTTTGTTGATATTAAATGATACTGGGGCAAGTCATTTGCATAACTAGTGCTAATTGTGTGGAATAAGTTTATTGCAAATTGGTATCATAGGTCAAGAGTAATCCAGGTCAAAGAGGCCTAGCCAAGACTGTGGAGTAACAGGAACTCCTTTAACATCATGCAACCTCCCTCACTTAAAAAAAAAAAAAACTTTAAAATAACACTTCAAATAGAATTATGGAGTGGCAGAATCAAAAAGTTAGGGTGGAAAAAATTTCATACTGAAAACTACTTAGGAGGTTATGTGGAAAGTCTATCTCATAGAGTGGTGGTGGGCTGAAGCTGCACACACTATGCTAAATTTTTTCTTTAATTTAATTTTTTTAATTTATTTTTAGTTTTCAACATTTTCCACAAGATTTTGAGTTACAATTTTTCTCCCCATCTTTTCCCTATCCTCAACCCAAAATAGCAAGCCTACTGAATACCCCTCTCCCCAGTCTGTTTTCTTTTATATCTTCCCCAATCCACCCTAACTTTCTAGTAGGGAGAAATGGATTTCTATATCCCCCAGTAAATGTATATCTTATTTCCCAGTTGCAGGTAAAGAAAAAAACAATTTTTTAAAACATTTGTTTTTAAAAATTCGAGTTCTAGATTTTTTCCCTTCTTCCCTCCTAACCTATCCCCACTGTGAAGAGAAGCAATTCAATGTAGGTTGTTCATGTGTAGTTACCAATATCATTTCCATAGTAGTTATATTGTGAAACACTAACTATATTTCCCTCCATCCTGTCCTGCCCTGCCACTTATCCTATTTTCTCCTTTGACCCTATCCCTTTTAAAAAATGTTTGCTTCCAACGCCCCTGTCCCCCAATCTGCCCTCCTTTCTATCAGCCCTGCTCTTATCCCTTAGCCCCTTATTTTCTTGTAGGGTAAAATACCCAATTGAATGTGCATGTTATTCCCTCCTTAAGCCAAATTAAATGAGAATCAGGTTGTACCATTTCCTTTCATCTTCCTGCATTTCCCCTCTATTGTAATAGTTTTCTTTTGCCTCTTTTATATGAGATAATTTACCTTAATCTATCTGTCCTTTTCTCCTTCTCCCAATAAATTCCTCTCTCACCTCTTAATTTTATTTTTAGATATCATCCCTTCATATTCAACCCATCCTATGCCCTCTGTCTATATATACATGAACATACATAGGCTGGCACTCACATACATATTTATGTACACATATACACTCCTATACATACATATATATGTACGTATAAACACACACATATGTGTGTGTGTGTGTTTGTATATATATATATTCCCTTCAAATATCCTCATACTGAGAAAAGTCTTATGAGTTACAATTATCATTTTTCCGTGTAGGAATGTAAATAGTTCCACTTTAATAAGATCTTTATTTTTTATTTTTCCTGTTTACCTTCTCATGCTTCTCTTACTTCTTGTCTTTGAAAGTCAAATTTTCTGTTCAGCTCTGTTTTTTTTCATCAAAAATGCTTGCAAATCCTCTATTTTACTGAATGACCATATTTTCCCCTGTAGCATTACACTCAGTTTTTTCTGGGTAGGTGATTCTTGGTTTTAGACCTAGCTCCTTTGACCACTGGAATATCTTATTCTAAGCCATTCTGTCCCTTAATGAAGAAGCTCCTAGGTCTTGTATTATCCTGATTGTGTTTCCACAATATTCAAATAGTTTCTTCCTGACTGCTTGCAGTATTTTCTCCTTGACCTCGGAACTCTGAAATTTAACTATACTATTCCTAGGAGTTTTCTTTTTGGGATCTTTTTCAAGAGGTGATCATCATTGAATTCTTTCAATTTCTGTTTTGCCCTCTGCTTCTAGAATATCAGGCCAATTTTGATTGATAATTTCTTGAAAGTTGGTGTCTAGATTCATTTTTTGATTCTGTCTTTTAGATATTCCAATAATTTTTAAATGATCCCTCCTGAATCTCTTTTCCAGGTCAGTGGTTTTTCCATTGAGATATCTCACATTGCCTTCTATTTTTTTTTCATTTGTTTGGATCTGTTTTATAGTATCTTGATTTCTCATGAACATATTAGCATCCAATTACTCCAATCTAATTTTGAAGAAGTTATTCTCCCAGTTTTGAATCTGGAGGGTAGCTGTGTCCTTAGGGTGGCAACTTCAGGAACTCTCAGTACACACATAGTATGGAAGTGGGTGGGTCAGACAAGTGGTCAGAACAAGATTATTGGGGACACTTTGCTGATACTGGGGACAGGACCCTGTTGCATTGACCATTTACAGTTCCAGGTCATGGTCCCAAAGTGAAAATGAACAGTAGCACAATGGTGCTTGCTGAAGGGACAAGAGATCAGGAGACCTAAGTCAGAATTCCAGAATGGAGAGCAGTGCTTCTCGTCCTTCAAGGGAAAGGGAGGGTGTTGGACACAGTTCCAGGTCAGAGGTGCACTTGAACTGATTCAGAGTGGTTTTACTAAGCTCAGAAAGAGAGAGAGTGCTTGAAGAGGCCAACTTTACCATAAAATTAAAGATCAAGAAATAGACTGGATAAAATGACAAAACATAAAAAAGAAGCTGACTGTAGCAAGCTACTATGGAGACAGGGAAGATCAAAGCTCAAAACACAAAATAAAACAACAAAATTAAATCAGTTACATGTAAATATTCAAAGAAAAATGTGAATTGAACACAAGCTCAAAAAGAATTGCTGAAATCATTCAAAAATTTTAAAAAATCAAATAAGGGAGAGGAAAAATTGAGAAGAGAAATTCAAAGGATGTAATAAAATTATGAAAAGAGAGTCAACAGCTAGGTAAGAAAGGCACAAAAATAATAAAGAATATAACACATTAAAAATAAAGAATAGGATAAATAGTAAAAAAACATACAAGAATCCTTTGAAAAGAACTACTGAAAATTCACTGAATAAAAGAACTCTTAAAAAATTTGTCCAAGTTGAGAAACAAGAAAGAGAGAGAGAGAGAGAGAGAGAGAGAGAGAGAGAGAGAGAGAGAGAGAGAGAGAGAAGTTCACTGAAGAAAATAAAAGTTTAGAATTGGGCAAAGGGAAGCTAATAACTGCATGACACATCAGAAAACAACAAAACAAAATCCAAGAAATGGAAAAAAAATGTATTAAGAAAATTTGAATATCTGATTAGAAAAGCAATTGGCCTGGAAAATAGACCCAGGAGAGATAATTTTAAAAATATTGGACTAGCTTAAAGCCATAAGCAAAAAAGCAGCCTAAACATCATGTTCCAAGAAATTATTACAAAAAAAAACCCTTCCTGACATTCTAGAACCAGAAGGTAAAATAGAAATAGAAAGAATTCACTGATCACCTCCTGAAAGAGATCCCAAAGTGAAAACTCCAGGGATTTTATACCAAATCCAGAAGCTTCAAAATTAAGAATAAAATATTTCAAGCAACACTGAAAGAAACAATTCCAATATTGTGGAACCACAATCAGTGTAGCACAAGATTTAACAGCATCTTCACTAGAGAGTCAGAGGGTTTGGAATATATGATTCCAGAAGGCAAAAGACCTAGGATTACAACCAAGAATAACCAAAATGAAAATTGAGTGTAATACTTATGGAGAAAAATTAGATATTTCAGGAAAGAGAGGACTTTCAAGCATTCCTAATGAAAAGACCAAAGCTCAACAGAAAATTGACTTTCAAATAGAAGACTCAAGAGAAGCATAAAAAGGTAAACATGAAAGAGAAATTGTAAGGGATTCAATAGCATCAAACTGTTTATATTCCTATGTGGAAAGATGATACTTGCAACTTCTAAAATCCTTATCATTATTAAGGCAGTATAAAAGGAGCATGCATAAACAGAAATCATAAGAGTGGGCTAACTATGATTCAATAGTTTCAAAAAATGAAAGTACAGGCTGAGAAAGAAGTGTGAACTGGAAGAAAGGGAGAATGGATTGGATGAATGAGGGAATTTATCTCATATAAAAGAGACACATAAGGAAGAAATTTACAGTACAGAGAAAGATCAAGGAGGACTGACAGTGCTTGAAGCTTACTCTCATCAGAATTGGTTCAAAGAGGGGAAAATATACACATACAGGGAAGTAGGGAGGGAATCGGATAAAAGAAGTGAGGTGGAGTATTTTTAAAATTGGAAATAGAATTAAGGGAAACAATGGTCAGAAGCAAAACACTTGGGAGGAAAAACAGGTGAGAGAAATGGAAGAAGAAAGAGGGAGACAGAGAGTTGAGAGATAGAGATAGAGACAGAATAAGATGGAGGTAAGTACACAGTTGATAATCATAACTGTTACTAGGAATGGGATGAACCCACCTATAAAATGGAAGCAGAGAGTAGAGCTCAATGATCTTTCAAAAAATGGATAGAAATACATAAAATAATAAAGAATGACATGAGCAGAAACAAGAAAGTATTTTATATGGTAATAGCAATATTGTTTTAAGGACAACTTTTAGTGACCAAGTGATTTTGACTATTATAAATACAAAAATAAACTGCAAAGGACAAAAAAAGGAAGATGTTATCTGCATGTAGAGAAATAACATACAAATATAACCATGTATATGTGGTTTTATACATGGATACAAATATACATATATGCACATATACACATGCATGTAAATGTTGCTATGTACGAACTGTGTCTGTTCATGTATGCAAATATTCATTATTCAAATGTGTAGACACTCATAAAATGTTTATATATGAATATATAAATATATGTGTATACATACACATGTATATACATACATATTTATGATTAATGGTAGGCATCTCAAGGGTGGGGGAGAGGAAAAAAAGAAAGCTACCTCATGATTTGATCATCTATTTAAAAGAAATAGCAATTGTACATAATAGATTTGCAGGTTCATTATCACACAATTTCTTTTCTTTTTTATGTTATAAAAATGCTTGTTTTAAGGGCAGAGTCAAGATGGCAAGGTAGAAACAGTATTCCTCAGGGCTCCAGCTTCCACCTACTCCAATTCCTGAAAAAGATGTCTTTGAACAAACTTTGGAGCTACAGAACCCACAAAATGACATAGAGAATCTAACCTCTCTCTCTGAGGAGAACCTGGCAGGCCGGCAGGAAGTGGCCAGCGCAGAGTGCTCTGGGAGCTGACCCCAGCACAAGCAAAGCAAGTGGAGCAACCCAACTTTACAAACCTACTTTGGAGACAAAAAAAGGATAAAAGCATGGAACAGGAGGAAGACAACAAAGCCAGAACTTCTGCACCAAACGCATCCAAGATAAATATGAGCTAGTTACAGGCTATAGAGGACCTTAAGAAGGATTTTGAAAATCAAATGAGAGAAGTGGAGGAAAAATTGGAAAGAGAAATGAGAACAATGCAAGAAAACTGTGAAATGAGAGTCAACAACCTGACTGAAGAAAATAACACCTAAAAAATAGACTAACACAGATGGCAAAAGAGGCTCAAAAAGGCAATGAGGATAAGAATGCCTTAAAAAGCCAAATTTGCCAGATGGAAAAAGAATGTCAAAAGCTCACTGAAGAGAATCATTCCTTCAAAATTAGATGGTAACAAATGGAAGCTAGTGACTTTATGAGAAATCAAGATACAATTAAACAAATCCAAGCAAATGAAAAAAATAGAAGGCAATGTGAAATATCTCATTGGGAAAACCACTGACCTGGAAAATAGACCCAGGAGAGATAATATAAAAATTATCGGACTACATGAAAGCCATAATCTAAAAAAGAACCTAGAAATCATCCTTCAAGAAATTCAAAACAAAAATTGCCCTGATGTTTTAGAATCAGAGGGAAAAATAGAGGCTGAAAGATTCCACTGATAAGAACTGGCCCTGGAGTCAGGAGGACCTGAGCTCAGTTCTGGCCTCAGAACACCCAACACAAAAACAAGCCATGTAACCCTGGGAAAGTTACTTAACCAGAACTGCCCTCCAAAAGGCAAAAAGAAAAAAAGAGAATCCACTGAACACCTCTTGTAAAAGATCCCAAAAAGAAAACTCCTAGGAATATTATAGAGGTTCCAGAGCTCCCACATCAAGGATAAAATATTACAAGCAGCCAGAAAGAAAAAAAATTGTGGAAACACAATCAGGATAACACAGGATCTGGAAGCTTCTAAACTGAGGTATCAAAGGACTTGGAATATGATATTCCAGAGGTCAAAAGAGCTGAGATTAAAACTAAGAATCACCTACCCAGCAAAACTGAGTATCATATTTCAGGGAAAAATATGGTCATTCAGTGGAATAGAGCACTTTCAAGCATTCTTGATGAAAAAAATCAGTGTTGAATAGAAAATTTGACATTCAGATAAAAGAAGCAAGAGAAGCATGAGAAGGTAAATAGGGAAAATAAATTATAAGGAACTTACCAAAGGTAGACTATTTACATCCCTACATGGAAAAATGATCATTGTAATTTATGAAACTTTTCTCAGCAGGAGATTATTTGAAGGGAATAGAAATATGTATGTATATATATATATATATATACACACACATATACACACACACACACATATATACATATACATATATATATATCTATATAAGAGGATATATGGGCATACGAATACATATGTGAATGTTTGTACATATGTGTACAGGTATACATAGATAGAGGGCACAGGACCAATTGAATAGGAAGGGATAATACATAAAAGGTGAAATCAAGAGGTGATAGAGGAATATAATGAGAGAAGATGGGGAAAGAGAGAGAATGGGGTAGATTATCTCATATAGAAGAGGCAAGGGGAAATGGTTACAATGAAGGGGAAGAATAGGAAGGCAAAATGGAATGAGTCAACCTCATTCTCATTGAATTTGGCTTAGGGATGGAATGACATAAACACTAAATAGGGTATCTCGCCCAAAAGGAGAGTAGGGGGGAAGGTAATGAGAGGGGGGATGATGGAAGGGATGCCAGGCTGGGGCAGGGAAGTAAGTTGGAAGCACCCTCTTTGGAAAAGGGACAGGATAAAAGTAGAGAACAGAACAAGTGGGAGGTGAGATAGGAGGGAGGGAAATATAGTCAGTCTTTTATAATATATCCGCTATGGAAATATTTTGCATATCTACACATGTACAACTTATATTGTATTGCTTATCTTCCCAGTAAGGGTGGGTGACAAGGGAGGAAGGGAATGAATCTGTAATTCAATGCTTTAAAATCAAATGTTTCATATATATATATATATATATATATATATATATATATATATATATATACCATTATTAACATTATTTTACATGCAATTGGGAAATAATACATCCTGGTACTGGGGCATAGAGATCCACTGTGCCCTACTGGAAAGTAGGAGGGGTTATAGGAGAAGGTATGGGAGAAAGCAGATTGGAGGAGGAGATAATCAGTAGGATCACTATTTTGGGGTGGTGGCTAGGGGGAAAATGGGGAGAAAATTTGTAACTCAATATCATGAGGAAATGAATGATGTAAAGTAGAAGTTAATAAAACTTTTGATAAAAAAAAATTTAGAAATAAGGGTAAGATCAGAAGCAAATTTGCAGAGTCTGAATTAGTTTATGTCTCTGGATAAAGGAAAACATTTTGACCAAAAAAAAGAATGGATAACATTAAAGTAAAAAATAAAAAATAAAATTTTTCCATAAACAAAACCAATCTAGCTAAGATTAGAAGAAAACCAGGAAACTTGGGAGGGGTCATTTTATAACAATTTTTTTTTCTGATGAGGTTTTATTTTTCAATTATATAGAAAATTAAATCAAATTTATTTTTAAAATGTTATATTTTCTAATTGAAAAATGGTCAGAAGACATGAACAGATCATTTTCAGAAATCCAAGCTATCTATAATCAAATGTAAAAGCTCTCTAAATCACTATTGAGTAGAAAAATGCAAATTAAAACAAATTTGAGGTACAATCACACTTATCAGATCAATTAATGACAGAAAAGGGAAATGATAACTGTTGGAGAAGATGTGGGAAAACTGAGACACTTATGGCACTGTTGGTGGAGTTGTGACCTGATCCAAACATTTTGGAGAGAAATTGGGAACTATGCTGGAAGAACTGTAAAATCATGCGTTCCCTTTGACCTAGCAATTCCATTATTAGGTCTCTATCCCAAAAATGCCTTGCAAAATAAAATAAGTATTTATCGTGACTCATTTTGTGTTGGCAAAGAACTGGAAATTGAGGATATGCCCATCCACTGGGAATGGCTAAACATGTTGTGGTATATAGTTATGATGAAATGCCATGTAAAGATAAGTATATCAAATTTGTAAGAAAATATATTATAATAAACAGTCCCACAAATTCCAATAATGCATATTGACTGTTTACAAATGAATAGGTAAGGAAAAACAGTTAAAGAAAAGCAATATCAGTTCCTTGTTCTTTGTAATGGATGGAAGTAACAATATAAAATCTTGATTCATATAAAGTTAATATAGCATTTATATGATGCTTTGATGAATCACTTTCAAGTACACAAATATATGATTAATCACTCTATTTGTTCCTATTCTTTCCATTGATAATAAAATAGTCCATAGTGAACATCATGACAAGGAAAAAGGATGGAAAATAATCCATGATACATCATCCAATTTTCCTATCAGTGTTTATTTTTAATACAAGAAGCCAGACAAACATTTTATAGTGAATGTATTTTGTACTGTTTTCTGTATTTTGCAATGATCTTTATTATAAAATTCAGAAATAATACTTTATTACCATAGCCAATCCATTGTCAGAGAGCACAGATTCATAATTAAAGGGTAATGTAGTGAATATCTAAAAGATAATGGCTACTGCAAACAGATCAAATAAACCAATATCCAGAGCATTTTATTTTTGAACAATTAGACTTTTATGAAACTATTAAAATATAGTTGGATACATAAAAATGATTATCTCCTTATGCAATAAAAAAATGCTGAAAAAAATTACTTGGGGGACTTTTCTTTAAAGTAATAGGCCATTATAAATCCCCCATAGGTCTCCTCAGAGTTAAGCTTAGGAAAATACTGAGAAAGTGACAGAGTAGTTTTATAAATTAGGTGCTTAGTCAAGACTTATGGAAGCCAAGATGGGAAAGTAAGCAGTAGATGGCTTGCCCTCTCCCATTCTCATTATCAAACACCCATAAAAGAGCACCCCAAAAAAGAACCTGGAACAGTACAGCAAGTGGAAAAACAGAGTGGAGCAGTCTTTTGATCCAGGTGACTTAGAAGATTGGCAAATAAGGTCTGTATTTCTCAGGCAAAAGGGGAGCATAGTCCAGGACAGGAAGCATCCCTGCAAGATCACAGCAGGATCCATCTCAATAGACCAGTGAGAGATTCTTAATCCCAGTGTAGCTGAGCAGTTAAACACCAACACCCCTCCACTGCCACACACACACACACACACACACATATACACATGCTAGCACAGCCAGGGAAACCACAGACTCTAGCTTGGAGAACTACCATGTGTGCTGACCCAATCCCAGTTAAGCAGGTGTCTTCCAGCAAGCATGCTTCAGCACAGCCCCAAGAAGGCAAACATCCTTTAGCAGCAAACCTCCCCATGCTTTACCCCAGCCCCAGAAAATAAGGAAAAACCTGACTTGGCCTCAGCCCAGGCCAGGCACTACCACTAGGACTCCATCTCAGCACCAGGTAAGCTTCAAGACCCCTAAAGCCTCCAGAATTCAGCATCTAAGGGCACAAAGCTAGTGACCAGTTCCCAGGTTTCCAGCACAAGAAGCTTGGAAGAGTTTCTGCTGTACTCCATCAGGAGGGCTCAACTTTAAAAGTCAGATAAGGAACAACTGGACTGGAAAATAGATCCAGGAGAAATAGCATAAGTATTATTGGCCTGTTTGAAAGCCATGATCAAAAAAGAGCCAGTACAGCATATCTCATGAAATTTTCAAGGAAAAGTGCACTGAAGTCCTAGAACCAGAAGATAAAATAGTCATTGAAAGAATCCACTGATCCCTTCCTGAAAGAGACATCAACATGAAAATTCCAAGGAATATCAGCCCAATTCCAGAATTATCTGGTCCAGGAGAAAATACTATGAGCAGCCAAGTGGTATAATATTCAAATTCTTAGAAGAGTAGTTAAGTGAATTACAGGAACAAAAAGACAGCAAAATTATACTACTGGTGTACCTCAAACTCCCTTTCTCAGAACTAGATAAATCTAAGCACAAAATAAACAAGAAAAAAATGTTAAGGAGGACAGTCAAATTTAAGAAATGTTATATATGGCAGACATCTAGAGAAAACTGAAGGGGAATATAAAAGAATTTACCTTTTTTTTTTTTTTCTGAGTGGTACATGGCACCTACACAGCAATTGATCACATACCAGGGCATATAAATCTGACAACCCAGTGCAGAAAGGAAGAAATATTAATTGCATCTTTTCCAGATCATGATGTGATAAAAATTACAAATAATAAAGGGCCATGGAAAGAGAGACTAAAAGTTAATAGGAAACTAAGCAATCTATTCCTAAAGAGTGAGTGGGTCAAACTGACAATAATTAGACAGCATACCAAAATTTATGGGATACAGCCAAAGCTGTAGAGGAGAATATCACTAAATACTTACATGAATAAAGTGGAGAAAGATGAGACCAGTGAAATGGGGATGCAACTAAAGAAGCTAGAAAAAGAATAAATTTAAAATCTCCCAATAAGTACTAAATTAGAAATTCTGAAAGCTAAGGGAGAGTAATAAAATTGAAATTAAGAAATGATTAAACTAAAAAAATGAAACTAATATATGGTTTTATTTTTTTAAAGACCAGTAAAATAGATAAACATTTGGTTAATTTGATTTAAGAAAGAAGAAAACCATTAACAACAAAAATGAAAAGACTGAATTCACCATCAATGAAGAGGAAATTAAAACACTAATTAGGAGCTACTTTGTCAAACTGTATGCCAATAAATCTGACAATCTAAGTAAAAATGGATTAATATTTACAAAAATATAAATTGGTCAGAATAAAAGAAGAAATAAAATACTTAACCTCATTTCAAAACATGAAACAGAACAAGTCATCCATGAACTCCCAAAGAAAAACATATCCAAGGCTAGATGGACTTATGAGTGAATTCAACCAAACTTTTAAAGAACAACTAATTCTAATACTATATGAAGTATTTGCACAAAGTAGGTAAAGATTCCTACCAAAGTGTTTTTTATGGTACAAATACTATGCTGATACCTAAACGGAGAAGAGTCAAAACAGAGAAAGAAAATTATAGACCAATTTCCCTAATAAATATAGATGCAAAAATTTTAAATAAAATATTAGCAAAGAGATTACAGCAATTTATCTTGATGGTATTATATTATGACCAGATAAGATTCATAACAGGAAGCAGGAATGGTGCAATATTAGGAAAACTATTAGCATAATTGACCATATCAACAACAAAACTAACAGAAATCATACGATTCAATAAATGCAGTAAAAAACATTCGACAAAATACAGCTGCTATTGCATTTCTAACAAAAACATTGGAAAGCATAGGAATAAATGGAGTCCTCCTTAAAATTACAGATAGTATCTATCTAAAACCATTAGCAAGCATTATATGTAATGGGGATTGGCTAGAAGTATTTCCAATAAGATAGGTGGTGAAAAAAAGGTATGTATTATCATCACTATTATTCAATATTCTACTAGAAATCTTAGCTTTAGCAATAAGAGAAGACAAACAGAAATTGAATGAATTAGAATAAGCAAAAAATAAACAAAGCTATCACGCTTTGCAGACAACATAATGATATTCTTAGATAATCCTAGAGAATCAAGTAAAAAATTACTTGAAATATTAAACAATTTTAGCAAAGTTGCAGCATACAAAATAAGCCCACATAAACCATTGGCATTTTTATATATTACTAACAAAGCCCACCAGCAAGAGGTAGAAAGAGAAATTCCACTTAAAGTTACAGTAGACATTATAAAATAATTGAGGGTCTACTTGCTTAAACAAACCCAGGAATTATATAAACACAATTAGAAAACAAAAAAAAAAAACTTTTCACAGAAATAAAGTCAGATCTAAATAATAGGGGAAAATATCATTTAGGCTGAGCTAATATTATAAAAATGAAAATTCTACCTAAATTAAATTACTTATTCAGTGCCATACCAAACTACCAAAAATTATTTTAAAGAGCTAGAAAAAACAATAGTAAAATTCATCTTCAACAACAAAAGATCCAGAATATCTAGGGAATTCATGAAAAGAAATGCAAGAGAAGGTGACATAGCTATGCCAGATCTTAAATTATATTATAAAGCAGCAATTATCAAAACTACTTGGTGGTGATTAAGGAAAATAGTAGTGGATCATTGAAATAGGTTAGGTATGCAAGAAACAACAGTCAATGACTATAGTAATCAACTATTTGATAAACCCAATGTCTCCAACTTCTGGGAAAAGAACTCACTACTTAACAAAAACTTCTGGGAAAATTGGAAAATATTATGAAAGAAACTAGGCATAGGCCAATTTCTTACACTCTGTACCAAGATAAAATAAAAATGGCTACATGATTTAGATATAAAGACTCACACTATAAGCAAACTAGGAGAGCAAGGAATAATTTATTTCTCAGATCTATTGATAAGGAAAGAATTTATGACCAAACCACTGATAGAGAACATATGAAATGAAAAGTAGATGATTCAGATTAAATTAAATTGAAAAGATTTAGGAAAAATAAAGCCAATGCAACAAAGATTAGAAGGGAAGCAGAAAGCTGGGAAACAGTTTTTACAACCAGTGTATCTTATAAATGTCTCATTTCTAAAATATATAGAGGATACAATCAAATTTATAAGAATACAAGTTATTCCCCAATTGATAAATGACCAAAGGATATTAATAGGAAGTTTCCAGAGGAAGAAATTAAAGCTATATGTAGCCATATTATAAATACTCTTAATTACTATTGATTATATAAATGCAAATTAAAATGACCTGAGGTACCACCTCTCACGTATCAGATTTACTGATATGACAAAAGAGGAAAATGATAAATGTTGAAGATGTGGGAAAATTATCATACTAATGATAAAGAATTCAAAATCTTTGATTGCCCAGTTGCTCTATTTTTTTTATTTTTCTGTATGACTTAACAAAGTTTCTTAGTCTAAGGAAGGGTATCCTAATCTTGGGAGCTAGTGAATTTTATTGTTGTTTTTACATTTTGACAAATATATTTAAATACAATTAATTTCATTTATAACATATGTATTTTTAATTAAGTTTAAAAATTCAGTGAAGGGGTCATGGACTTTATCATATTGCCAAATCAATAATATTTTTTTAAGTTAAGAACCTTTAGTCCAAGGGATATTCTTATTATAGATTTTTCCAATCAAAATTGAGTTCCCAAATCTCTACAAAATCAGAAACTGCGTCTTCCCTGAATCAGATGTATTTCATTATCTCTAGTCAGAACATGGCCTTGGCACAATGGAATCAGCTTCCCCTCTTGATCTGATACATGTGTTTGGATGTCATATGCACTGTTTTAATCTTTTTGCATAAATTCAATAGAAGTAACTCAAAATACATAATAGTATATCTATCATTCATCTTTATATCTGTAGTTTTTCTGGGAGCCAAGTGATCTCTAACAAACATATAGTTATTGTTCTGAATGCAGGATTTCTAGTAACAACACAATTCATTTATTTTATCAGTATCACATTGGTTCCTAATGGAAATGGAATTTAGAGAATGCAAAAGACTTGACAAATGCTATACTGAGAGAGCAGAAAGGACAGGGAAGCCATATCAAGGTCTGCCTAGTGGTGCGAAAGCAAGTTCAGGATCCAGGACCAGCTTCCATGACACCTTCTATTCTGTTGTAGGAAGAAATTTCACAACCTTTTCCTACTTGCTTGCTCTCTCACTGTGCACTAAATCAGTTAACTCCAACCCGTTCTGTTAGCTTGTTCATTGCAAGGGGGACAATGAAGAATCAACTGGGGCAGGCCATAGGGATAAACTCTCTCTATATAATTGGTCTTATTTATCCTCCCAATATCTTTCAACTACCCTCTCTCCTAGAGTCAAGATTAATTTGCACGAGTAGATGAAACCTTGCTTTATCTCTTTAATTCTATTAATTTTTTTGGTTTTATAGATAAGGCCAATAAAAATATTTTACCCATCTGTGCAAGAGGTCATAGAATATTAAATATATTAGAATATTAATAGGTAAACTTCTCCCAGGACTATTTCTATCTGTACCCTATCAAAATAAATGAGAACAATAAGATGATGATGATGATGATGACAATGACTATAATTTACATTTTTATAACATGTTATACTTTTCAATGATCTCAAACAAAAATTTAACTCATTGAATAGTTGAAAATTATCACCACTTGTTGAAAAACCCAGATGTTGAAACCCAGATGTTGACTGGGTATGGATGTAATGGTTGGACAGTTTGGAAAGCTGTCTACTTGATCTGTTTCTGTCTTGATAATTCTGCCTGTATACTTTGAAGTTCGGGGTGCTGACCTTTTTCCCCGAACAAGGTAAACGATATATATTTGACTGATTAAAGTAAGCTTGTTAACCCATTTTGAGTTGCTTTCCTTTAACAAAGCAGATCCAAGAACCTGTGGTGGCAGCAAACCCTGAGGACCCTTGCAAGGGTGCTTGCTGCTACAGGAGTCTATGGTGGGAGGTCTGGTTTTCAGGAATACCCACACCTGGTTGCTTTTTGATTGTGGGTCTAGAGGATTGTGACATTCTCTGATCCAGGAAAAGGCTATATATACCCTTATGTGAGGT
This sequence comes from Petaurus breviceps papuanus, assembly GCF_028583685.1. Lineage (NCBI taxonomy): Eukaryota > Metazoa > Chordata > Mammalia > Diprotodontia > Petauridae > Petaurus > Petaurus breviceps. The sequence goes on along the minus strand of NW_027187278.1, from coordinate 5,122,170 downwards.
TTTGCTTTGGGGTTCAATGTGAGAAGAGTTGTGTGATTTGACCAGATGAAATTCTGGGCAGCCGTTGAGCCCCTCGGCTGTGAAAACCCAGATGTAGGTGCTTCACTCTCTGGTAACTGACTAGGTATGGCTGTAATGATTGAACAGTCTGAAGCCCTGTCTGCTAATCTTTTTCTCTGTCTATATTTTTTGTCTATTTGTAACCTCTGTATTCTCTGAATTTCGAGGAGCTGACTTTTTTCCCCTAAACTAGGTAAATGACATATGTTTGATTTAAGCAAGATTATTAACCCATTTTGAGCTGCTTTCCTTTAGAAAATCAGATCTAAGAACCTGTGTTGGCAGCCATCCTGGGAATGCTAGGGTGTCCACTGCTACAGCATACCAAAATAAAGTCAAAATGTTTGCATGATCTAGGTATAAAGGCTTATACTGTAAGTAATCCGGGAGAGGAAGCAATAATTCACCTGTCAGATTTATGGAGAAGGGAAGACTTTATTACCAAATAAGAATTAGAGAGCATTATAAAATGCAAAATGGATAACTTTGATTACATTAAATTGAAAAGTTTCTTTACGAACAAAGCCAATGTAAACAAGATTAAGAGGGAAGCGGAAAATTGGGAAAGAATTTTTATAAACTGTGTCTCTGACAAAGGACTCATTTCTAAAATATACAGAGAATTGAGTCAAATCTATAAGAAAACAAGTCATTCCCCAATTGATAAATGGTCAAACGATATGAACAGATAGTTTTCAGAGGAAAAATAAAAGATATCTATAAGCATATGTAATGTAATGCCAAGGAAAGGCAACTTCCCAGGTTCAAAATACCAGACCCCTGCAACAACAGCACTGTCCCTCACCAGTGGACAGTATTCACTCTGTCTGCAGGACAGTCTCCAGACCCCTGCAACAACAGTACTGTCCCTCACCAGTGGACAGTATTCACTCTCTGTCTGCAGGACAGTCTCAGGCCTTCTTA
>NW_027187278.1:5112635-5116186 GCF_028583685.1 Petaurus breviceps papuanus | reverse complement strand
GCTCCTCCCAATTCAGGACTTTCTTTTCACATCAACAAGCCCATCCCATAGGTGGGATTAACAAACTCTTGGTTTTAACACAATCAATTTGAAAACCAAGCCAATACAGGGGAATCTTTAATTGCCATTACTATCACATTCCACCCCTCCAGGATCCTTGGCCTTACAATCTCAATCTAAATGGCCATGGATCCTGGAACAAATAGAGGCACTATGCTTTGTACTCCTTGCCGACTACACCATAATGTAATGTAATGCCAAAAGAAGGCAACTTCCCAGGTTCAAAATACCAGCATAGGTGCTCTCTATTTTATTCAGTAACAAACCCAGAACAGAGAAGATCAAAAAATGACATCATTCAAAATACAGCATTTACTAAGTGTGATTAAATAATCTCCAAGTACTACCCCACCCCAGGACCTTCCAATCATTCAATCAATTACAAAGTCTCTGTTCTAAATACTTCTCCACCCTTAGGCTATACCTTAATTAAGTCCACCACAAAGCCCTTCTTCTCAAATGGAGATTAGTTTCCAAACATAGGTGAAGTACCTTCATTTGTCAATCACAGAGCACATAAGGTCAAAAGTTCCCCACCCCTGGATCACAATTGAATCTACCCCAGAGTTACATCAAGTTTAAACACAGCACTTAATACCCAAATGGAGGTCTTTTCTTCATCTTGACACGAGGCAAGTTCTCAGCAATCTTGGTTCCTGGGGAGACAAGGCTTAGCAAGGCCATAAGATACATTGCCAGTCCCTTCATGAATTTGTCCTCTGTCTGTAGAACAGCCCTAGAACCCCTGAACACATTAGCAAAGCCCTCTCCCAGGATTTCTGTAAACATACAAGAAAATCCTTCTTCAGGGCTTCTGAACCAACAGAAAGGCTCCCAGACCCCTGCAACAACAGCACTGTCCTTCACCAGTGGACAGTATTCACTCTGTCTGCAGGACAGTCTCCAGACCCCTGCAACAATAGTACTGTCCCTCACCAGTGGACAGTATTCACTCTCTGTCTGCAGGACAGTCTCAGGGCTTCTTAGCGAACAGCCAGGTTCCAGAACTTCTTCAACAAAAGGACTGTCTTTCACAAGCCCATCCCACAGGTGGGATTAACAAACTCTGGGTTTTAACACAATCAATTTGAAAACCAAGCCAATACAGGGGAATCTTTAATTGCCATTACTATCACATTATATGAAAAAAATGTTTTAAATAACTATTGATTAGAGAAATGCAAATCAAAACAACTCTGAGGTAACACATCTCACCAGTCAGATTGGCTAAGATGACAAAATAGGAGAGTAACAAATGCCGGAGAGGACGTGGAAAGATTGGAACACTAATGCATTGTTGATGGAGTTGTGAATTGATTCAACCATTCTGGAGAGCAATCTGGTACTATGCCCAAAAGGCTATAAATAATTTCATACCCTTTGACTCATCAATACCACTTCTAGAGTTGTATCCCAAAGATACCATAAAAGTGGGGAGGAATATCCATATGTATAAAAATATTTATAGCAGCTCTTTTTGTGTTGGCAAAGAATTGGAAATTAAGGGGATGCCCATCAATTGGTGATTGGCTAAACAAGTTGTGGTATATGAATAGAATGGAATGTTATTGTGCTATAAGAAATGAGGAGCAGACGGACTTCATATTTACCTGGAGAGGCTTATAAGAACTGATGCTGAGTAAGAAGAGCAAAACCAGGAGAAATCTGTACACAGTTACAGACACAACGTATGTGTGATGACCAATTTTTGATAGATTGGACTCTTCTCAACAATGCAGGGTTATAAGACAACTCCAAAAGACTCATGATGTGGAAAGATGTCTACATTCAGAGAAAAAAAACTAGAAAGAACAGAGTTTGAATGCAGATTGAAGCAAACTACCTGCTCTCGTTCCTTTTCTTGTTTGTTTTTTTTCCTCTTTCCCATTGTTCATTCCGTCCATTACAATCCTTCTTTATAACTTGACTAATGTCTATTGTGAAAGTATTTGCAGATACTATACTTGATAGCATGCCACCATTTGAAACTCAAGGGATTGTGGAACTGAATCTTGTAAACTAAAAGTAAACAAACAAATTAATAAAGACAAAAAAAATACTAAGCATATATAATTTCAAGTTACACTCAGAGCATCCCATAAGAAATAAAATGGAAAAGCTCTACTCTGTCTTTTCTTTTCTACTTTAACAGATAAGGATATAAAGGTTTGACAGTAATTAAAAAGGAAAAGTATGCAGTAATATATCCCATGATTCTTTAAGGCTAAATTTATAAATGTACACTTTGTTTCACCAAGATTTAACTTTTTCAAGAGGTGATGTGAGATTTTATTGCATAATCCAAAATATGTCATTATAAAGAATTTTTAAATTTGTCATAAACTTTCCTTAATTCCATTTTTCTAGTAATAATGTTTAATTTAAGGTTTAAAACCCATTCCTTGTGCTTCTGCACATTTACTACTCTATTTGTATGCAATTATCATATTTTACCATAGCTATTGTTAACTACCAAAAAATACGCCACTGTCATTAAACATGTTTAATTTGGGGACGCATTTGCTTTAGGTTTGTCAATTTTTCCTATTTTTTCCATTGATTAATTCTATGTAAGGTGATTTGTGATAACCTTCTTTCAAAGAACCAGGAAATACATGTATTTAGTTCCGAAGTATATTGGTCTTGTTTTCAATTTGTATCTATTAAATATGTACTATTACTTTTAGTTTACTGCTATATTTTACAAAGATAATGAGGACAAATGGGATCACAGATGGTAAATGTTATGTATTTCTTAGAAGGGCTTACAAAAACTCAATATATTACACAGCCTGGGATATGCTACTCAAGAGGACATGTGATTACTGATCAGGAATCATTGATATAGAGTTGGAAGGCACCTCAGAATCATTTAAGACAAATTCATTATTTTACAAATGGGGAAACAAAGGTTATGTGATTTGCCCTAGATAATTTACTTTACAGGTGGGAATTTGAATCTAACAGACAATGCTTAAAATTCCATCAATCTGCACTGTAATCTGCTTTACTTGTGCAGAAGGGGTAAGAGAGACAGAGATCTCAGAAATATAACATTGGATTTCATTGGCTAAATGAAGCTATAAGTTTATGGTCTTTCTTACAGGAATTTATTCTCCCTGATGCTTCACCTGGAAATTTTAATTTAATATTTCTGAGACAGGAAAGAGCTATGCAACTGAGGCTATTGAGTACTGATAATGTTTCCTAGAAGAAAATGACTTTGTACCTTTCCTCCTCACTCTTTTTGCTGTCTCCCCAATCTCTCAATTATTCAGTTCAATGTTATCTTTGTCTCTTCTACCTTTTTTGTATATAACTGTTTAGCATTAGAAAGACATCCTTCTCTTCTTTCTCACTTCCCTCCTTCTCTTCTGTCCTTCCCTGCTCCCTCCCTTCCTCCCTCCCTTCCTTCCTTCCTTCCTTCCTTCCTTCCTTCCTTCCTTCCTTCCTTCCTTCCTTCCTTCCTTCCTTCCTTCCTTCCTTCCTTC
>NW_027187278.1:5061415-5112625 GCF_028583685.1 Petaurus breviceps papuanus | reverse complement strand
TTCCTTCCTTCCTTCCTTCCTTCCTTCCTTCCTTCCTTCCTTCCTTCTCTTTCTTTCATCATATGCAGTTGAGGAGTTAAATATCTTTCTATGACACTTTAAATTTTGCTCTTTAAAATGATTATTACCTTGAAGAGAGAAGTTTCCTGAGTCCCAATGCCAGCCTGTTCATTCAAAGACTATATGCCATAAAATACAGTCTATAGCAATGAGTTAGAGAAATCTATATTTTAATTTAAACTTTATACCTATGGGGGGGGGAATCGGTACTTCACATGTCAGGTTCTAATTTCTTCACTTCTCTATTCCAACCCAGAAATAAATCTGGTCTATTTTTCTTTTCCCCATTCAAAAATTATTTTATCTTGGAGGTAAATATGCAGTTTTCCCAAAGAATTTAAAATAAATAAATTAAAAAGCTGAGAAGCAATAAACTTGAGAAATTTAACTTCACCTGTGGCTAGGCATAATTGCTATATAAACTGGCCATTTGAGTCCTGTTTTTCACACCTGCATTCTAAAAGAGCTTTTGGTTTTATTACTGCCTTTCTAACTCTGTAGAAAAGGTAATCTCTACACTTTGAAATCTGTGTAGTACCATGTACATCAGCCAACAAAAATTTATTAAATACTTCCTATGGGCCAGACGCTGTGTTAAGGCTTAGGAAAACATACATGAGTAGAAAAAAAAAAAGTCCCTGCCCTGAAGAAGCTTACATTTTAATGGGAAAAGAATAAAGACAAATTAAAAACAAACAAACAAACAAACAAACCTGAGATGGTGATGAATGAATGCTGCCTGTCAGTAAGGTAGAGTAAGTCAGGAGTAGCCCTGAGAGGAATAAAGACTTGTCTTCCCAGTGTGTCCTCCTGACATGGAAGCCCTGGGAGTGTGGGAGCTGGGAGGGGGGGTGGGGAGATGGAATCAGTGGGATAGTCCACAGGATGGAGAATACTTTCAAAGCTGGAGGGAGTTTTTCCAGGTTGAAGGCCTTTCTGCAGGCATGGTAAGGAAAGTACAGAATGCATACTAGAGAAGGTCCTGAAACAAAAGAGCAGTCAAATAAAGATACACGAAGTGATATATATGTTGTAAAAGAAGACCCTGGAAGACATTTCCACTATGGTGGAAAGAGAATTCTGTCTTGTAATCTATTAAGTTGTTTTAAAAGAGGATAATGACTAGATAGCCTCCCTTTTACTAGAGGAGTGAACTGAAAGAATTTCTTAAACTATAGCATAAATTCTTTAAGGAGAAATATTACAATTGGTTACTGATCTTCCATGCCCCATTGGACTTGCTGACATGGAAGGAAGGGGCGGAGAAAGAGGAAGCAGAAGCCAAGCTAGAGTTCCTGAGGTGGCTAGCAGTGGCAGCGACCGCGGCAGCAGCAGCAGAGGCAGCGGCAGCGCTAAGCCCTTTTTGAGTCAGCCAGAATTTCTGCTAGGGACTTCTGCTGAGGACTGCCAGGGGCCGGAACTTCTGGGAGCGCACTTCCGGGACTCTGGGTGGTTGCTGTGAGTGGGGAGAGGAGGACCTTTGCCTGAGGTAGCCTGTTCTGTTTTAAAGGCTTGAGAATGTGGGTGCTTTCTACTTTATCTACCTGTGCCAATGTCATAACTACTCTGATGGCTTTCACTTTCTGGTTTTGGGACTCAGTCTTTTGGTATTTTAATAAATTTTCTAGCTTATTCCTCCATATGGCAAACCTGATGTATTTTGTGAGGGATAATTATATCAGCATATCCATTTTGAATATGGCATTGCTGATACAGTTACTAAAGGAGGGTACAGAATCTTCTATTCCTACAAACAGGTTGGATTCTCATTTTTGCAGTGATTTAGGTTATAAGCTTTGCAAGTCAAGCAAAGATTAGCACATTTTTGAAGTATTTTACAAGGCCATTTTATTCTATTTTTTCCCTCGCTAAAATGTTGAAAAGCAGTTAGGTTATGGTTATATAGCTAGTAAGTATCAGAGGTGGAATTTGAAGCCATACCTCTGACTCCAAGTTCAACCTACCACTCTTCTATTCTGTGTATTAATAATATGTTAACTTTGTAGTGGGAATTATACTTAAGAATTTTCCATGAAACTGAGAATAATTTAAGACCTCATCCAGAATGGCATGTAATCTGGTTCCTTGTTAAAAGCCATGTGACCTATAGTTACTGACTGGGATTTTTAGCTATTACTGAATTTATCTCAAAGGCTATTCTCAACTCAATCCCAAAAGCACACATTAAGATCTATAGGAAATCTTCAATTTTGAGTATTTTTCTTGGGATGTTTCTACTTTCTGCTTTTCTCCCATAATTTTATCTTTTCCCTATCTCAATCATAGTGCAAGCACTATTATTTAAACATATTTACAATAGTCATCCACTTTTAAACTTCAAAATAACATAAAATAAAAAGTAAAAACGAATTATACCTCCAAATATAGACTATTAACTGTTGAAAAGGGGACAAATGGATTTTTCCTCTTATTATTACCCACTTTCTATCACACGATCTGAAAGGACCACCAAAAATTGGTAATGGATGATCCCTTCACCAAAAGTGTAGCTAGGATGTGGCATATGGCATATGGGGAGAGCATTGAAGTATAATTCTGTCTCTCTTCTCCCTGGGATACTCTGTTCAACCAAACTTGCACTCAAGTTCGCAGGTTGTTGGGCAGAACAATTCCCTGAAGGTATCATTGGTTCACTCTCAGGGTTTGAAGAGAAAATTTGGTAGGATAAGATAAACTGACCATATTGCACTAATAACACTTGTTCCTTAAATCTTATTAGTGTTCTTACTGTTAAAAATATCAGCCAAATTGATAACATTCACTGTAAAACAGTATTTACTAAGCAGAAAAACAATTTTAAAAATTTCACTTCTAAAATTGGGAGACATTTTCTCACTAATTCCAACAGTGGTGTTTTTTTTTTTTGGTCTTTATTAATTTGTTTGTTTACTTTTTGTTTACATGAATCAGTTCCACAATCCCTTGAGTTTCTAATTGTCTCTCCCTCCCTCCTTCTCCCCCCCCCATGGCGGCATGCAATCAAGTATAAGATCTGCAAATACTTTCTCATTACACATTAGCCAGGTTTTTTAAAGAAGGATTTTAACCAATGCAATGAACAATGGGAAAGAGGAAACAAAACCAAACAAGAAAAAGAAAGGGTACAGGTAGATTGCTTCAATCTGCATTCAAACTCTGTTCTTTCTAGTACTTTCTCTGAATGTAGGCATCTCCTTCCATCATGAGTCTTTTGGAGTTGTTTTATAACCTTGAATTGCTGAGAAGAGTCCACTCTATCAAAAATTGGTCATCATACATACGTTGTGTCTCTAACTGTGTACAAATTTCTCCTGGTTCTGCTCTTCTCACTCAGCATCAGTTTGTATAATCCTCTCCATGTAACTATGAAGTCCATCTCCTCCTCATTTCTCATAGCACAATAGTATTCCATTATGTTCATATAACACAACTTGTTATCCATTCCCCAATTGATGGGCATTCCCATGATTTCTAATTCTTTGCCACCACAAAAAGAGCTGCTATAAATATTTGTGTACATACGGGTCTTCATCCCACTTCTATGATCTCTTTGGGATACAACCCTAGAAGTGGTATTGCTGGGTCAAAGGGAAGGGTATGCACTTATTTATAGTCCTTTGGACATAGTTACAGATTGCTCTCCAGAATGGTTGAATCAGTTCACATCTCCACCAACAATACATTAGTGTTTCAATTTTTCCACATCCTCTCCAGCATTTGTCATTTTCCTGTTTTGTAATCTCAGCCAATCTGACTGGTGAGATGCCCCACAGTTATTTTGAAAGTGAGCCCAAATTTATGAATCCATAGCACAAAGATCCAAGAATAGGGGACCTATGTGTCATGGGTAAATCACCACTCTAGCCTTCAGGCTGTTATATCTTTTGTCCTATTCCAGCACAGTCAAATCACTAGTTATTACTAATTAGTTCACTAATTTCTAAGGTCATTCTTCTTCTGGCCCTTCATTCTCTCTTGCCATGCTAGGGTCACTACCCTTTGGGACCATGGATACAATGGTCAATTGTAATGACCAGCAATCTGTTCAACACATGGAAGTGTTGACTTCTTTCAGTAAAATCTAGAAATCTATACCTGGGAACTATTAAAATTCTTTTAGTTAGCTTCCTTTTAATTTCTGAGGGGCTTTCACCTCACATAGTTGTTAGTAGGGTAGGAAAGGTGGTACAATGTTCATTGTTGGACTTCTGTTCCTGCAAAAATAATTTTTATAAATATTTTTAACATAAAGGACATTATCATTCTTCTTTAATTTCTCTCATCTATAATGTTGATTATAAAACATTTATGTCTCTGCACAAATATAAGAAAATTAAGATTAAACCCTAAAAAGTTAATTGGGGAAATATTTGCTTTTTTTTTCTGATAAAGCTTTCATTTCCCAGATATATAAGAAACTAATTCAAATTTACAAGAAAAAGATGTATGACACAATTGATAAATTGTTCAAGGAAATAGACAGTTTTTAAGGGGAAAAATCTAAGCAATCTATAGCTATATAAGGGAAAAAAATTAGTTCCCAAACACTGCTAAGTAGAGCAATGTAAATTAAGGCAATTCTGAGATACCATCTCATATAGATCAGAGAAGGAAAAATGCCAAAAAAAAAAAGGCTGGGGAAATATATTTTGGAAGGCCTATGGGAAAATAAACACAATTATGGTCTTTATTTTTTTTTTTTTAAGCAATCGGGGTTAAGTAACTTGCTCAAGGTTACACAGCCAGTTAATTCTGCGTGTGGTGCTGAGTGTCTGAGCCCGGGATTCGATCTCCAGGTCTTCCCAACACTGGAGCCAGTACTCTTACTCGCTGAGCCACCTGGCCGCCCCTAAGCAATTGGGGTTAAGTAACTTGCTCAAGGTTACACGGCCAGGTGTTTCTGGGTGGGTGCTAAGTGTCTGAGCCCGTGATTCGATCTCCAGGTCTTCTCAACACTGGAGCCGGTGCTCTTACTTGTTGTGCTACCTGGCTGCCCCAATTATGGTCTTTATTGAAGTTATAGATGGGTAGAACCATTTTGTAAAACAGTTAGGAATTATACACCAAAGGAAATAAATGTTACTTACTCACCCTTTGACCTAGCTATACCAGTATTTGGCCTTTTATGCAGGCTTCTGTGACATTGCATTCTCCTAATTTTTCTCCCTTTTGTCTTATTGCTCCTTTTCTCTCACCTTTCTAAGTTCATATTCTTTGAATTTGAAAATTAGGAATGCTCCCAAAGGTTCTATGCTCAGCCCTCTTTCTTCTCTAAGTTTTCTTCTTTTGTTGCATTATCCATTCCCATGACCTTATCACTTTTAGACAGAGGACTCATAAATCTTCAATTGCCCAACAGATATCTCCAGAAACTCAATATTTCTAAAATTAAATTAATCCCCGCATCCAAATCAGCTGCTTCCTATTTCCTCACTAAAGCCCTTCTTTCCTATTTCTGTTGTTGGTATCACAGGCCTTACCATCACAGAGGTTTGCACCCCAAAGTCACTATTGATACCTCGCTTTCTCTCACTCTGCACATTGTATCAGTTGAAAATTGTAACTCCTCAATGTCCCTGCTTCTCTTCCCTATGCTCAATTCATATTGTCACAATCATAATCCATTCTCTCGTTATCTTTCACATGAATCATTAAATAATCTCTCTACTCTAATTTGCTTCATTTCCCCTTCCAATCCATTCCTCCCATAACATTCAAAATAACCTTCTTCATGCAAAGTTCTGACCACATCACACCTTAGCACATTAAAAATTGCCCCTCTGGTGCAGCCAGGTGGCTCAGTGAGTAAGAGCACTGGCCCCAGAGTTGGGATGACCTGGGATTGAATCCGGGCTCTGATACTTAGCACCATACCCAGAAATAACTGGCCATGTAACATTGAGCAAGTTACCTAATCCCAATTGCTTAAAAAAAATGAGAAAAAAAATTGCCCCTCCGTTCCCATTAAATTAAAATAAAATAGCTAGTTGTTATAGCAATGTAAATTTTTAAGATCTTCCCTGCCCCTAGCCTTAAGTGCACCTGGAGTCTGTGGAGGGAGTGTTGTTTCTCAGGAGATACTTTCTGATTGGGCAGTAGGTCAAGAGGGTTGTTACATTCTGTGACCCAGGAGAAGGCAATATAATCCTTGATGTGAGGCTTTGCTTTGGGGATCACTTTGAGAAGTGTTGTGTGATTTGACCAGATGTGACTCTGGGCAGCGGTTGAGAGCCCCCCAGTTTTGAAAACCCAGGTATTGATGGTTCCATCTCTGGTACCTGTGATTAGCCATGGATGTATGTAATGGCCAGACAGTTTGGAAGCCTGTCTGCTTGATATATTTTTCTGTTTTCTTGTAACTTCTGCTTGTAACCTCTGTATACTCTGAAGTTCGGGGTGCTGACTTTCCCTGAACAAGGTAAATGATATGTTTGATTGATTAAAGCTTGTTCACCCATTTTGAGTTGCTTTCCTTTAGAAAAGCACATCTAAGAACCTATGTTGGCAGACACCCTGGGGATGCTGGGATGCTTGCTGCTACACTAGTGTATCCCTTCTCCCTATTTTGACAGTCTTCAATAAGAAATAACGCATTATAAACAATCTTACAAGGGAATGAATGCTAAAAATGATGGAGTAGGATTAAATTTTCTTATATTTTATTTACTTATCAGCATTTGACATATAGATAATTTAAATCTTTTATAACAATTATAACTTCCCACTATCCTTAACAGAGATGAATATATTTGTAGCCCCAGTTATATGAAAATATGGAAGATGTCTAAATAATTTCATTTTTGGTCTAATATTAAATAGAATGAAATATAAAGTGACGTAAATGTTCTGACTAGAGTATTAGATTATTTTGTGTTGAAAAATCTTGACATTGATCACAAAATTTTTGTGCTACAGATTTTTATTAAGGGTGTCACATGACAACAACTTGATACATTGATAGTTATAAGTGAGTCCATTACATCTGTGGAAGCCAACTTATGTGTAAATATAAAAACATAGATGTCATTTTGGTTTTGAAAAGCTTCTCTCTGTGTTGTTTTTGGCTGAAATAAGAACTGGAAACAAATAAACTTTGATGTTACAATTTATCTGAAGTTAACACCCAATTTGGCAAAATGCAGCATTTTATCTATGATAAAAGAGATAATATGGCATTCTTCGGAGGACTTTATTACAATGAAATGAGTAGAGGAATGCATTCAGATATTTTTCCTTCTTTTTGTTTTTCTAAGAAGGCACAGATCCTAGAATTTTCCATATAGACAGTCCAAACGTCTCTAATTCTCTATCTTAAGCAGATGCATTAATAAAGTGTTCATTCCTGTTGGTATGGCCATTAATTGTTAAAAAATATGAACAATCATGCTACTCAGTATCCTATATTTAAATGTTCTTAAGCTTTTGTGGCACTATATTTCATTATTAGTAGATACTAAAAGAAGTATTTAGGGACAAAATGTAGAGAAAAATACACTAGCATTTTCCCAACAGAATTTACTTTTACTTAGTTTATTGCTATTTGGTAGGTTCTTTCCACCTCTAATATTTTTTTTTACTTTTATGCAAGTTATTTTCTGAAAGATGGACTAAAATTTAGGGATTTTTAGATTATTAACTAAACAAGGGCAATTTATTTTAAGGAGGCGAGACATGGAGGATGTTGTAGTGGTCTTGGAGCAAGGAAGACCTAAGTTTGAATCCTGCATACAACAAGTAGTAGCTATGTGATGGCTGCATGACTCACTTAATGTCAATGAGCTTCTGTTTACTCACTATAAAATGAGGATAACAATACAGGTTGTACATATGTCTTGGTTTAATAGAGAAACTCAAATGAAATAATGTAAGTGAACGTGAAGATTCTTTGAGCTCCAACATTGTAATATTCTTAAATTTTATTTAGTATTTTAATTTTCACAGATGCATGTAAAAACAATTTTTTAAATTCATTTTTGAAATTCTCAGTTCCACATTCTTTCCCTTGCCCCCAACCTACCCTCATCGAGAAAGCAAGCAATTCAGGGCAAGTTATACATGTGTAATCATGTAAAACAAAGCCATATTTGTCTTGTTGTGAAAGAAAACATAAACAAAAAATTAACTAAAACAAGGAAAGTTTTTAAAAAGTATGTTTCAGTCAGCATTCAGATGTCATCAATTATTTCTTTGGTGATGGATATAATTTTTCATCATATGTCCTTCAGAGATGTCTTGGATCATTGTATTACTGGAATTCCTGAGTCATTCACGGCTTATCAACTTGCAGTGTTGATGTTATTGTGTACACAGGGCATTTGACTGTTCATAAACTCATGTAAGTCTTTTCAGAATTTTTCTGAGAGCACCCTGCTCATCATTTCTTAAAGCAAAACAGTATTCCATCACAACCACATACCAAAATTTTTTCAGTCATCCCCAAATTGATGGCCATCCTCTCAATTTCTAATTCATTGCCACCAGCAAAGAACACACACACACACACATTACACACACACACATTACACACACACACACACACACACACACAGGTCCTTTTCCTTTTTTAATCTCTTTTCGGATACAAACCTAGTAGTGGTATTACCAGGTCAAATGGTTTTATAGCCTTTTTGGCATACTTCCAAAATGCTCCAGAAAATGGTTGGATCAGTTCACACCTCCACCAATGGTGCATTAATGTCTTATTTTCCCACATCCCCTCTAACATTTGTCATTTTCCTTTTTAGTCCCATAAGCCAATCTAATAGGTATGAGGTAGTACATGAGTATTGTTTTAATTTGCATTTCTCTAACCAATGGTGAGTTAGAGTAATTTTTTTTTCATGTGGTTATGGACAGCTTTGATTACTTCATCTGAAAACTGTTCATAACTTTGATAATTTAGCAATTGGAGAATGGTTCTTATTTTTATAAATTTGATTCAGCTCTCTATATATTTGAAAAATGAGACCTTTACCAGAGAAACTTGCTTCAATTTTTCTTCATAGTTACTATTGCAACTATATGTCCCTCCATCCTATTTTCTCCAACCCCATTTATTCTTTTTTCTTCCTCCTTTCACCCTGTCTCTCCTCAAAAGTGATTTTCTTTGGACTCCCTCCCCAATCTTCCCCCCTTCACTATCACCAGATAGATAGATAGACAGAAATATAAACATATATATGTGTATATAAATATGTGTATATGTGTGTATACACAGACATATATACATATACATACATATATCTATATAGATAAAGATATATACATATACATACATCTATCTATCTATATACAAATTATTAAGAATGGTTTTATGATGAGAAAATTCTTAGGAGTTTAAGTATCATCTACCACATAGGAATGTAAATAGTATAACCAAGATTTAGGAAACCTGTGGCATTAAGACCACATGTGGCCATCTAGGTCCTCAACCGTGGCATTTTACTGATTACAAACTTTATAAAACAAATCGTTTTATTAAGGGTATTTGTTCTGTGAAGTTTGGATTCTGTGAAAGGGCCATACTTAAGGACCTAGAAGGCTACATGTTACCTTGAGGCCACAGATTCCGCAGCCCTGGGTTATTAACCTTATTAAGTTCCTTATAATTTCCCTTTATTGTTTACCTTTTTAGGCTAGTCTTAAATAGTGTATTTGAAAGGCAAATATTCTATTCAGCTCTCATTTTTTATCAATAATGCTTGAAAATCCTCTATCTCACTGAACATCAATGTTTTGCTTTTTGTTTGTTTTTTTTCCCTATGAAGGATTATACTCTGTTTTTCTGGTAGGCAATTGTTGGTTGTAATCATAGGTTTTGCCCTACAGAATATCATATCCCAAAGCCTCTGATACTTTAATATAGAACCTGCTAAATGTTATGTTATCCTTACTGACTCTATCACACTTGAATAATATCTTTATGCTTATGTGCAGTGTTTTTGTTTTTGTTTTTTACCTGGAATCTCTGGAATTTGACTATAATATTCCTGGCAGTTTTCATTTCAGGATCTCTTTCATGAGGTGATTGGTAGATTCTTTCAATTTCTATTTTATCCTCTGGTTCTAGAATATCAGGGCATTTTCCTTGATATTTTCTTGAAATATGATTTGTAGGATATATTTTTAATCATGACATTCAGGTAGTCCAGTTAGTTTTAAATTATCTCCCCTGTACATATATTTTCCAGGTCAGTTATCTTTTTCAATGAGGTATTTCACATTGTCTTCTATTTTCTCATTCTGTGCTTATCATTTCTTGATCTCTCATAAAGCCGTTAGCTTCTATTTATTCAAATCTAATTTTAAGAAATTTTCTTCAAGGAACTTTCTTACCTCCTTTTCAATTTCACCAGTTATACTTTTAAGAAGTTTTTGTCTTTAGTGAATTTTTGTGCCTCTTTTTCCATTAGGCCAGTTCTGTTTCTCCATATTGTCTTTTTGCAGCACTTTCTTTTTTTAGCATTTGGCCTAGACTGCTTTTTAAGGTGCTATCTTCCTCAGCATGGTTTTTGTAATTCCATTACCACACTGTTGACTCATTTTTTATATTGCTTTTTTACATCACTCTCATTTCTCTTCCCAATTTTTCCTCTACCTCTCTTGCTTCATTTTCAAATTTGTTTTTGAGCTTTTCCATGGTCTGAAATTAATTCATATTTTTCTTGGACATTTTGGATGTAGGAGTTTTGACTCTATTATTTTATTCTGAGTGTGTGTTTTGATCTTTCTTGTCACCATAGTAACTTTCTGTGGTCAGATTTTTTTTTTTGTTTGCTCATTTCCCCAGTCTATTTCTTGATTTTTAACTTTTTGTTAAAGTAGGGCTTTGAACGGGACAGCCAAATTGGCAAAGGAAAGTCAGGGACTCACCTGATCTCTTCCCCTCAACCCTCCAAATAACTTTAAATAATACTGTAAACAAAATCTAGATGAACAGAAACTAAAAAAAAAAGCCAGAATGAAACAAATTTCTAGCCCAAGACAACTTGGAGGACTGGCAGGGGAGGTCACTTGCACCATGATGAGAATGGATTGCGGTCCATTCCAGACCATGCCAGCACTTGCCTGGCCAAAGTAAAGCAGCAGCAGTTCTTGGGAGTGACTGAATCAGCAGTAACAATGGCAGCTGCTGCTTCTGTAGCTCTTAGCCCACAGAGAGTAAGGATTTCAAGTAACTGGTTAGAAGGAAATTACAGGGGTCTCATTGCTAGAACTGAGGTAATACTACCCATATTCTGATATGCGGCACAGTTTTTTGTGTCAGTCCCAGGGTGAAGAAGAACGCTAGCACAGCACAGAACCTCAAAGTTCCAGGGTAGAAAAAAGTACAGTCACTCACAGCCCAGACCACTGGTCAGGAAAGCAATACATATCTCTTTTTAGACCACACCATTTTGGAAGAACTGTAAACTTACAGGTCCCCAGAAGTATCTCTGAAAACAGCTACACAAAACTCTTAAAGTTTGGGACAGTGTGCCCCACCACCCTGGAGCCAGAGCCCTACTTTCACAAAGAGTTAAAAATTAAGTAATAGTCTGGGGAAATGAGAAAACAATGGGAAAAAAAAAACAACTCTGACTACATCTCTGATTATAAAAAGTTACCTTAACCTAGCAATACCACTACTAGGTCTTTATCCCAAAAAAACAATAAAAAAGAAAAAGTACCTGTATGTACATAAATATTTATAGTAGCTCTCTTCTGTTAAAAAGAACTGGAAATTGAGGGGATGGCCATCATTTAGGGAATGGTTGAACAAATATGGTATGTGATCATGATGAAATATTATTTTACTATAGGAAACAATGAGCAGAACGCTTGCAGAGAAACCTGGGAAGACTTATATGAGCTGATTTGAAGTGACATGTACTGTTTATAAAGTAACGGCAATATTGTAGCATGATAATCTGTGAAAGATTTAGTCATATTCAGCAATACAATGATATATGATGATCCGAGGCAACTCTGAAGGATTTATGATGAAAAATAGTATCCATCCCCAGATAAAGCACTGATGGTGTTTGAATGTAGATTGAATCATATTTTTTTTTACTTTATTTTCCCTGAAGTTTTTTTAAAATTGTTTTGTCTATGTTTTCTTTTACAACATGGCTAGTATGCACATATTTTTCATGACTACATATGTATAATCTATATGGAATTGTTGTCAATGAGTGGTTGTGGGGAAGAAGGAAGAGAGAGAATTTGGAATTCAAAGTTTTAAAAATGAATGTGAAAAATTGTTTTTACATTCAACTGTGAAAAAATAAAATAAGAAATAAATGAAACTTTAAAAAATAAAGCAGGAGGAGAAGCTAGGTGGTACAGTGAATAGAGCACCAGCCCTGGAGTCAGGAGGACCTGAGTTCAAATCTGGCCTCAGACACTTAATACTTATTAGCCGTGTGACCTTGGGCAAGTTACTTAAAATCAATTGCCCTGCCCCCCCTCCAAAAAAAAAAGCAAAAAATATATATGAATAGTTAACAATGCTCCAAAAAATAATAATAATAATAAAGAAGGGCTTTTCTTCTAGTGTAGAATGTGTACTGTCCTCAGCTTTAGGCTTTTTGTGCAGCTGTTTTCAGAGATACTTCTTGGAATCTGTAAGTTTTGAGTTCTTCCAAGTTGGTATGATCTAAGGAGAGGCATTTACAACTATCCTCATCTTTGCTCAGGGGTGCGGTGACCACAAGCATTCTCTTCTGCCCTCTAAGCACTGTCACCAAATGCTCTGCTATGCTAGTGCCTCTGCTTGCTCTGGGACTGCTACCTAGGATGGTGCCCTGGATACAAGGATGGTCAAAGCAACAGAATCCTGCCTTAGTACTAGGAAGGAGACCCCTGTAATCTTTCGACAACTTGTTCAACCCCCTTACCATCTGTGACTGAGAGCTCCAGAAGCAGTGGTTGCTGAGGAAGTCTCAGTCATTGTGAGGTCTGCTCATTGTCTGCTGGGGCCTGGTTGGCCCTGGAGCTAGCTACCTATGCTGGACTCTGCTCTCCTCTCATCTTGGTGCCACAGACCTTTCCTGCTGACATTCTAAGTTGTCTTGGGCTGTAAAATGATTTCATTTTATCTTTTTGTGGGTTCTGACACTAGAATTTGTTTAGAGTCATTATTTAAAGGTATTGGAAGGGATTTGTGGAGATCCTAGGAGATTCTCTGCTTTTACTCTGCCATCCTGGCTCTACCTGAAGCATTCTAATATTTATATCTATGTATTACTCTGTCTGTCTCTCATATCAGTCTATGTATCCCTGTATTTGTATCAATCTACCATTAATCATTTCTTGCTGCTTGCCCTTTGTTCTTGAAGAGGACAATATCAGGGGAGTGATACTTTGACTTGTAAGTAAAATGTATTTCAGTGAAGCTTATCAATGCATAGTCATCAGCCTTGCCTTCTCCTACAGGGTCATCCAAGTTCATAGGCAAGAAATGGGTCAAAAGGGGCAGCCAGGTGGCTCAGTGAGTAAGAGCACCGGCTCCAGTGTCGGGATGACCTGGGAATCAAATCTGGGCTTAGATACTCTGCACCACACCCAGAAATAACTGGCTATGTAACCTCGAGCAAGTTAATTAATCCCAATTGCTTAAAAAAAAAGAAATGGGTCAAGACAACTAGAGAATGATCAGAGATGCAGTGGGATATCTTGGTCTTTTTATGCTAAAGTCTTTCCCAAGACTCAATTTGCAATGCCCTTTCTGTGATTTAAGGCTAGGTTAGAAATGAGGCAAATGGTGGTCTACATTGACTGATAAAAAAGAAATGGAAAGGTGTAAGAGTTATGGGATTTAAAGATCTTACATGCCCCATTGGACTTGCTGACATAGCAGGAAGGGGTGGAGCAAGAGGAAGCGGAAGCCAAGCTAGAGTTCCTGCGGTGGCTAGCAGTGGCAGCGATGGCAGCAGCAGCAGCAGAGGCAGCGGCAGAGGAAGCGCAAACCCTTTTGTGAGTCAGCCAGAATTTCTGCTAAGGACTCCTGCTGAGGATTGCCAGGGGCCGGAGCTGCTGGGAGCGCGCTTTCTGGACGCTGGGTGGTTGCTGTGAGTGGGGAGAGGAGGACCTTTGTCTGAGGTAGCCTGTTCTGTTTTAAAGGCTTGAGAATGTGGGTGCTTTCTAGTTTATCTACCTGTGCCAATTTCATAACTACTCTGATGGCTTTGACTTTCTGGTTTTGGGACTCAGTCTTTTGGTATTTCAATAAATGTTCTAGCTTATTCCCCCATATAGAAAGCCTGATATATTTTGTGATTGGTAATTACATCATCATATCTGTAATTTCCGTAGGCATTGTGAGTATTGCATTCATGATACAAAAGGGAAAACACTTAGGATTTCTGGTCAGAAAAAAAAAATTGCTATTTATACTCATTTTGAGTCATCAAAACCCAAACGATGACCAAGTGAGACTTGGGCTGGGACCTATTGTTGGCTAATCAGTGGGAACCAGAGGGATTTTCATTTAAGACATGATTTAGTAGGTCTGTTTGAATCCCAATGGATTTTTATCAAGCCTGGTTTACTGGAGGTATATTTTAAGAAATCATAACGGAAACTATATGAGACAAAAGACTTAATTGTCCTAGTTGACTGTTTTATTTTTTAATGAGAGGATAAATAAGTAGATAAGAAAGATAAAAAGTATTTACCTGTATAACATACAAATAGGTAGGTATCCATTTTTTAAGATGCAAAGGAGCTTTAAAACTGTTAAGAGCCATGATTTCATCCTCATGTCTCACTTTGTGAATGGAAAACCTAACGCAGTGAGAAATAACTTGCCTGTGCATGAAACACTGACTTAGAGAGCACAAATTAGATAATCCAAGTCTTTGGACTTCTTGTTCTTGAGCAAAGTATAAAATCACCACTTCAGGTCATCTTTACCATATTTAGTACTATGTGATTTTCCAGATCATCCAAATGATGTAGCTGCTATATGTCTGACTTTATAATTATGAGAATGAGAAATTATCTTTAATAATAGGTAGCACTGACTTGAGGAAAAAAGCTATATGTATATAAATTATTCTGAAATGCTTGTGCTGGAATAAAATATGTTATAATGAATTAAAGAAAAAAGTTTCCTCCATATACAGTCAGGGTATGAAATCAAACATGCTCTTTGTTGACAATTTCCCCAAACTGCTTTATGGTCATCCATATGTTTGGAAAGAAGAAAGACAAAAGATTAGGGAACATAAGCAAGTGACTAAAACAAAACAAAATATAAATAACAGAAGAGTGAGAGAAAATAAACATGTACTAGATGCATATTAAGACTGATTTGAGGGGACATAACTCAGCTACAGGAATAGAAGGAAAATATG
Source organism: Petaurus breviceps papuanus (assembly GCF_028583685.1). Taxonomy (NCBI): domain Eukaryota; kingdom Metazoa; phylum Chordata; class Mammalia; order Diprotodontia; family Petauridae; genus Petaurus; species Petaurus breviceps. Next base: position 5,097,224 of record NW_027187278.1, on the reverse strand, counting down.
TAGTGGGAAAAAAAAACAATGAACATACAGTCATATGACCTGAGTTTGTATCTCACCTCTGCTACTTTGTATGTGTAATCATGGGCAGGTAATTTGATCTCTCTGGGGCTCAGTTTCCGCATCTGTAAAATGAGGATTTTAGGCTAAGTGACCTCAAGATCTAATCCTAGATCTATGATGCTATCATCCTATGATCAGTGCAGCTATTCTAGGTGTGGCAGATTCCAGGGAAATTCACAACTATACTTGAAGGTCAAGAAAATGATCAACCACTGCTTTTGTTATCAACAAGATGCTTTCCAGATCAGAACTGTGCAATCTAAAGAGATATTTTAACTAAAAGAGATGCTTCTAAGAGAACTTTCTACTTCAAATTTCTAAATATTCTCTACTCCAATCTCCATAAAGTTGCCAAGATAATCTCCATAAAGCACAGGTCCAACCACATTACACCCATGCTCAAGAATTTTCTTACCTTCAGGATTAAATATGACCTCCTCAGTTTGTCATTTAAAACCCTTTACAATCAGGCCTCAGCCTACTTTTCCAGACTTCTTTTATAACACTCCTGTTCATGAATTACAAGGTCCATCAAAATGTTTCACTTGGCATAATATATTTCATCTATATTCCTTCATATGGGCTTTTCTATGCCTTGGACTGCACTTCCATCTCATTTCCTACTTTAAGCATCCTTAAATTCCTTCAAAGCTCAGCTTTAGTGCCACTTTCTATAGGAAACCTTCCCAGATCCCCCTAGTTTCTACTGTTGTCTCCCCTAAAAATTAGCTTTGATTTTTTTTTACTGTATGTGTGTGTATTGCCTCCAAAAAAATAAAATCCCTAAGACAGAATTTTAATTGTTATCTTATATACCTAGGACCTACTACAGAGGCTTAAAGTAGTAAACAAATGTTTGCTAAATTGTTTTGAATTAATAAAATGAAACAGTTAAGTGGTGCTTGAGATCCAGGTAGTCTGGGAAACAAAAAAAAATCTGAATTTATAGTTCAGACACATTATCTGCATGAAATTGGAGAAATTAACTGTCCTATCTTAGTTTCAACATTTGTAAAAGTGAATGGATTGGACTTGCTGAACCTTGAGGTCCCATGTGGATCTTAATCTGTGATCCTTTAAGTTTTGATATGGACCCCACAGTGGGAAAAAGCCCAGCACAAGGTTTATATGTCAAAACTATAGAAGCATTACCCAGAATCTTTCCAATGTCATGTGAACCTCAGATGAAAAATCTGAGCCTTGGAGAAGTTAAGTGACTTAGCTAAGGGTCACACAACTAGTGTGAAAGATCAGGTTTCAAATCAGAACTTCTTGACCCCAGGTCTAGCATAATTATCCACTGTGCTAAGCTGTTCAGAAGAGAACTGGATTTCAAGTTAGTGGACCTGCACTTGAACCCCAGATATGATACTTACTGCCTATGGGCATAGGACGAATGACTTCTCTCTAGGCCTGTGCTTCCTCATTTGAAACATGAAGAAGTTTGAACTAAATGATCTCTGAGTTCTCTTCCACCTCTAAAGCCTACCATGTGACAAAGGTTATCTTGCCAGTCATTGAATTCGGCTTTTTCTCAGTGATTCTGGTTCATATCTAAACAAAGATTTTTCAGCTCATTTCTCAGACAGGGATATTATTTTCTTTTATTTTTTTCCTGTGACACAGGTCTGTTATGTGTCTTTAAAAAATCTGAACTTAACAGATACCAAATAAAATGGTTATTTCTAAATACAGAATAGAACAAAAAAAGAATTGTACATGAAAGTACAGATCTCCACTATGTGAAGCTTGCTTTTCTCTTTAAGTGTATAATAAGTACAATCTGTAGCTTTCAAAGCTGTCCTGCTTGCTGTGCTTCTTTCTCAACTTTCTTTTGTTCTATTTTCCACAATTTGAGAAAGATGCTTCAATAACCTCTTTTTTATTTCTTTTTTTCTTTTTACCATCCCTCTGCCCCACCCTTACCAGCTCACTCCTCTGCCCAACCTCTGCCCACTGAAAAGAAAAAAAAGAAAGGAAAACAAGACCCTTATCATAAGTATGCACAATCAAATAAAATGCAGCCCCACATTGATTGTGTCTAAAAATGTTTATCTTCTTCTGTCTCTTAAATCCATTTCTTCCCTGTCAGTACATAGATGACATATTTTTCATTAATTCTTGAGTTGTAGTTTATCACTGCTTTAATAAAATCTTTGAGAGTTTTTTTTTTCTTTATGATGTTGATGATATTCTGTGAATGTTCTTATGGTCCTTTAATTCTTTTTCAATTCATAAAGTACTGACAAACCATCACTGAAATTGTCTATTTCATTATTTTAATGATGAAGCACATTTCATTATTTCCTGAAAATGTTTTTCTACAAGTACTTATATCCCTTATAATTTTGGTTGCATTCATTTGGTTTATGTAAAATCTTCTATATTAAATATAATAAAAATTGAATATTTTTCTTCTGTGACCTTCTTTATCATCTGTATGGCCATGATTTCTTCTCCTATCCCTAGATTTCAAAGGTAATGTCTTCCTTGATTCTAATTTATTTTTAAGACACCCTTAAGAATGAATCATATACCCTTTTGGAGTTTATCTTGATATATGATGTAAAGGGTATTTCTAAACCTAATTCCTGCCATACTGCAGTCCAGGTGTCCCAATATTATGTTGCTATTGTTGTTGTTGTTAAATAAAGTGTCCTTACCATGAAGTCTGGGGACTTGGAGCTTATCAAACACTCTGACATTATGTTCTTTTGCTTCCATATATTGGATGCACAACCTGTTTCACTACCCATATATCAATTTTTAAACAAATACTAAATTATTTTGATGATTACTGCTTCAAATTATTGTTTGCAATCTGGCACTTTCCTACTTTTAATTATTTCTCTTAATATTCTCATTCTTTTGGTGATTCAGATCAATATTATTTTTGTAGCTTTTTAAAATTTCTCTTTGCTAATTTGATTAATTTGGCATGGAATAAGTAACTGAACAATAACTAAACTTCATCATTTTAAAATTATATTGGACCAACTTTACTATTAACAATTAATATTTCTTCTACTATTTAGAACTACATTTTTGTAAAGAACATTTGGGTAGTTCTATTCTTATTACTTATGAGCATGACTTGGTAAGATTTACATCTAAACCTGTGACTATTTTGAATGAATTTATTCTGTCTTTTCTTGTTGAGTTTTCTTTTGCATGTACAGGAATACCAATGGTTTATGAGAACTTGAATTATACCTTTCAATTTACTTTTTTACTTTTTAAAATTCAACACAAAATTTTCCCATTTTTCCATTCATCCATCCATCCATCCATCCATCCATCCATCCATCCATCTATCCACCCAATTTGTTGTCTTTTTTTTTTTTGAGGTGGATAAGGCAGGGCAATTGGGGTTAAGTGATTTGCCCAAGGTCACAAAGCTAGTAAGTGGTAAGTGGCTGAGGCCACATTTGAACTCAGGTCCTCCTGACTCCAGGGCTGCTCATTTATTCACTGCACTACCTAACTGCCCTTATAGACCCAATTCCTTGAGGGCTATCTGAAAATCTGGAATAATGTGGCCCACAAGAAGCCTTCTTCTTGAAGTGTTTCACAGATCTACCACAAGAACAAGTATATTATTTTTTGTTCTAATAAATTTTTCTGAGATATATATATACATATATCCTTCTTTTAATTATACAATAACTAGTGGTCCAGTATTTGAAAACTATAACATATAACTGACTGAACATTTTTAAAGAGTGTTTGGGGGGGCAGAGTCAAAGTGGCAGAGTAAAAGTAGGAACTCAAAATTGTATAAAAGAGAATGTTGGGAAGTAAAAATAAATTTTAAATTAGAGCAATTTTAAAAAATAAAGTGGGGCACAGATAAAAACAATTGAGTAGTTCAAAAGAAAGACTGGGATTCACCTGAGCATGATAGAATTCTAAAAAATAAAACCATTTAGGAACAGTTCAAAACAGTAATAATCTGGGGACTTTCCTCACAGTTCCAAGGCAGGAAATAATGGTTATGGTCACTCATAGACCAAAACACAGACCAGTAGAATAGTAAACCTCTCTTTACCTCATACTTCCTTGAAGGAATTGAAAATTTGGGGTGATTATATTGTGAAATGTTACCAATTAGTTATCTGTAGTGTTTTCATACTAAGCTTGTAATCTAGATTGATGCTATCTACTTTTCACTATCACTTCATCCTTAATACCAAAGAGATAAAGTTCTTGGGGGCTAAAGCAGATTGAGTTCTTTTGGCCTTTCTGTCATGGTGATTTTTGAATAGTTCAAATTTTCTAAGAAATGACAGAGAGTCAATATGTTTACTTTTTGGCCATTTCTTATCCTGATGTCAATATTCTGTCTAGACAGGTCAGGTTGGGATTTTCATAATTATTCTCACTGTCTTTTAACTCTTATCTCAGTCTTTAAAGTATTGATTTTATACTTTTTCCTACATATTTTTTTATCTGAATGCATCTAGAAAATGATTCTGAAATGATTCTCTTAATAGTAAGTGGTTGTTTGTTCTTTGTTAAGATAAAGTGACTTTTATTTGTTTGTGGTTTTGTTCCACACTCATCACTTATACATAACTATAACCTGCTTCTTGAAGAAAATACACAATATATAGATGAAAGATTGAATGCAAGATTTGGAAAACAAGAGAATGAGATTTTTAGAAGGTAGGATGCATGAAAAAGTAATGTGAAATATCTCTGAAAGGGATATTTTGAAGGGTTTAATTGCACAACTGAGGAGTAGATATTTTATAACAGAAGAAATAATTAGCCAATGAAGATCCTTCCTCAAGAAAACAATGTGATTATACTTAACTTTAGAAAGATAATTTTAGCATCACTATGGGGATAAAACTATAGGAGGCCGAAGGGATAGAAAATGCAAATAGAGAGAGAAATTAAATGACAATTGCAATAAACATTGAAAATAACTTTCAAGGGGCGGCCAGGTAGGACAGCGAGTAAGAGCACCAGCTCCAGTGTTGAGAAGACCTGGAGATTGAATCCCGGGCTCAGACACTCAGCACCCACCCAGAAACACCTGGCCGTGTAACCTTGAGCAAGTTACTTAACTTGCTTAGAGTTACTTAATTGCTTAGAGGCGGCCATGTGGCTCAGCGAGTAAGAGCACCGGCTCCAGTGTCGGGATGACCTGGATCAAATCCTGGCCTCGTGATACTCAGCACCACGCCCAGAAATAACTGGCCGTGTAACCTTGAGCAAGTTACTTAACCCCGATTGCTTAAAAAAAAAATAACTTTCAAATTCATATATAAATCTGAGTAGTATTACACACTAGTATTACACACCAGTGTATTACTACTAGTCGTAGTACTACTAGTAGTAAAACTACTCGGATGGGTAAATGAGTTTAAAAGGCTTCTTGTGGGACATATTATTCCAGATTTTCAGATGGCCCTCAAGGAATTGGGTTTATAGGGGCAGTTAGGTAGTGCAGTGAATAAATGAGCAGCCCTGGAGTCAGGAGGACCTGAGTTCAAATGTGGCCTCAGCCACTTACCACTTACTAGCTTTGTGACCTTGAGCAAAGCACTTAACCCCAATTGCCCTGCCTTCTCCACCTCAAAAAAGCTATTATTTGTATTTATTATGTATTTATATATAAATACAATTTGTATACATATGGATATGTCTCAGTACCTTTAATTATATATTTATTCCTTGGTCTTTGGACAATTATAAAAGTGCCATCAGTTAGTATATATATATATATATATATATGTGTGTGTGTGTGTGTGTGTGTGTGTATGTATATATGTATACATGCATATATATTAACTGATGGCACTTTAATAATATAAATATAATATTATAATATAATATAATTTATATATTATATAAATATAATATATTTATATAATATTTATAAAATTTATATATTAATATAATATATTATAATTTATATAATAATATTATAGAAATATATAAATTATAATATAAATAAAAATATATATAGGTGTGTGTGATGTATAGAAATTTGCTATTCCTAAAACCTTCTACCTAGTTTTTATCACTCTACCACAATCTCTAAGCAAATGGAAGCTGACCTTTAGTACTGATGGCCTTTTAAAATATTTAACACTGCCATGACTCTTAAGACATAATAAATGGATTAATTAATGAATTAAAGAACAATATTCATTTACCAATTCCTATATACTAAATTTAAAAATAATATTAATTCTCAAAAGCCCTGTGACTATAGTATCATCTCCCCAAACTACTGTATTTTCATTGTGTATACTTTAAGTATGTATTCATATGTATACAAGTTTTTCTCCTATGCATACATGTTGTTGCTTTTGTCTTTATACTGAATACACTGACTTGAGCATGCTAAGCTTTTAGCAAATGCTTGTTGATGGACTAACCAATTGGTAATAATAAGTACAACAAATATAAAGCTGTCAAAGAAAAAGCTATGACCCTATATATATGAAGACTGAAATTCTTAAATCAACAGTGAAAGAAAACACATTTAAAACAATTAATAACATATATGTGATACCAGCCTTAATGCATACTTTTGTAACTGTAAAATGGACCATATCATATTGAAAAAAATCTATATTTAACACTTAGATATGTAACAATCAATAGTTCCTCATCAAGGAAGGAGATGGTTGATAGAGACCCAAAAGTACATGATAGAAAGATAAAAATCTACAGAAATAATTTTGGAGTTGGTAAACCTCATGTTGCTGAGCAATATTAAATAGTGAAAATAGGTATATGCAATTGGATTTGTCTCCAGTGACCAAAAGAGGTTTACCTCAGATGAAACCTATGAAAAGACTAAATTCTAAGGGTAGAATTAATAGGATCTCCCTGAAAGTAATCTACTGATTGATAATGAATAGGCAGAGCAACAGATGGAAATTTGCAAATGACAGCTTCCCAACCCTTCATGGCATTGTTAAAATCCTACAGGGAAAAAGTAATTAGCCATCCTTCAGGGGCCCAACCTCCTTTTGTACGTGTAAGTTGTGAGGTGTTGTTGGAGCAGATGTTAGACATTACTATTAGGAAATACAGAAAGGTTATGCCTAAGGAGCATGTAATTATTGATAAATGCCAATTATTCAGACAAATAATAGAAATTGAAGGAACAATTCTGTTGACTTCAAATACCACTTCCCAGATACTCAGAAAGATACAAATGGGTGACTCTATTTTTCAGAATCTTGCTCTCTTTTATGGACTGATTTACTGCAAATTCCCTTATTACAATTATAGACCTCAAAATATCCTGGAAAGCTAAATTAATCAATTGCACTAGAAATAGATCATTATCATAGACCAAAATGTTGCCACAATTGCTGGATATAAAATTGATCCAAAAACCTAAGGAAAATAGTTTTAATAGATTTTGCCATGTCAAATATTTATAATTTCCACACTATATGAGAACAACCAAAACAAATTTTGAATATATAAAGAGCTGGCAGAAGAATTCAAAATATTTTAGGAAAAAGATGAGTTTTCTTTTTCATCCTATATGATACTAGAGTATTCCATGGCCACTTTCATGAACCTACAAAAATATGAGCTCTGATATGAAGAGCTATAGACAAATTTTAAAAAAAAGGTTATTTCAGGCACCTAACCAATGAGATGCAGTATGAACAAATAAGAGAAAGAAAACAACTTTTCCTAGGACAATTACTATAAATACTCTAAAAACAAAGAAAAAAATAAATTTAGTTGAGTAGGTTTTTACTATTTTCTGTCATTAGTTATTGTCATATTATCTTTATCAACTTTTTCAAGCACATTACCTTTATCAATCCAATAAAATATTGAATTGCTTACATTCACTGCTTTGCCACAAATAATAGCAACAACAACTCTATCAAACTTACATATAAAAAGATTTTTGTTAATGTTTTCAGTTTTAGACATCCTCAAACTATTCCATCAGAACTGTACTCAACATTTTCATACATTATCAAAGAATTTTAATAAATTATTTTTTTTGTCTAGCTTCATTAGAAATCTAGAATATTCCCAGATAATTAAATAGAAAATACATCAAAAGAATTCAAATGCATAGGTCTGTAATGATCAATCCTGTAGAATTTTAGGAGTTTTTAGTAAACTGAATTAAGTGACAAGATTAATATAGCCAGAGAATTCACCATCATAAACCAACAGGAAATATCTATATTAAAAGCTAACTTCCAAAAGTCACTTTTGAAATAATTATGCAAAAAAGATATATGTAGGATTTTGTTGTTGTTGTTGTTTTGCAGGGAGGAAAGCAGGGCAATTGGGGTTAACTGACTTGCCCAACGTCACATAGCTAGTAAGTGTGTCAAGTTTCTGAGGCCAGATTTGAACACAGGTCTTCCTGACTCCAGGGCCCTACTCTATTCAAGGAGCAACCTAGCCACCCCTATAAATAGACATTTTAAAAGAGAACCAGGTTAGGTAAGTAATGAATAAATCATTCTCTATTGACTCAAGTACCAACTGAAGCATTTTATAGAACTTTGCATATTCTATGGCATTTAAAAATATTTTTCTTCACTGCATTTATAACTGAAAGTCCATATATTATAGTTTCCTATAATATATAAAGGACATAGATTTAAACATGTCAATTTTTCGATACATTAATGTTATCACCAATATAAAAAGAGTTATTTGAATGATCTTTGTTTAGTAAAAACATCAACATTAAGATTAGTCTACTCCTGAGGGGTATTGTCTTTTATTTACAGTCAACCTCAGTTATGAACTTTCTTGTTTCAGCCAAAAAGTACATCAAATAACAAATCTCTAGCTTGTATTCTGCTACTATGGTGAATTGAATATGTCAGTATTCCTTCAGAAATATCCTTGAAAATAATCAGAGGACATTTACTTTACACTGTTATATTAGATTGTTTTTATTATCATCAAAAGTAATCATTAGGAATACTATAAAACAGTTGATCTTCCATTGAACTCATTGTTTCCTCATTGGAGTATGAAAATTCAAGCTTGGAATCCAAGCTTATGTTGTGTTTTTTTTTTTAATGGATGAATGAAGTTGTTTAACTTCTGTTATTTATTTATTAACTCATTATTTATTTAATAATGTATTATTTTATTTATTATTATTTAAATTTTTTATTGCTTATTTATTAATTTCAAAATAATTTTTATTATACCAGGCAATGATATTAATATTTAGGGCTGTGAAGTATGTCCCAGTCCCAGATAAAGAAATAATATGATTAGCATTTTTATTTCGACTGATTACATTTTTTTTCAGGATAATAGTTTTCAGATATAAAAATAAATAAAGAAAAATAAAAAAATCTCAATAACTTTGTGGAAGATTATAAAGGGTCAATCACACTTCCTAAGGTTCTGTGATTACTATCTGGTACTCTCTAAAGAATTGGAATAGGTTCAGAATATATTGCCTGTCTCAGATATCAAAAGTCTTGGAAAAATCATTTGCCTTGCCATATATTTGTAAAGGCCCATTATCTTTTTTGTCAAATATTTTACTTTATTTTTCACTTATACCATTTTATTTTTTCCAATGGCATGTAAAGATGTTTTTCAAAATTTATTTTTTAAGACTTTAAGCTGCAAATTTTCTCCCTCCTTCTCTTCCATCCCCATCCTTATGATAGCAAACAATCTGACATAGGTCATAAACACACACACACACACACACACAATCATGTTAAACATATTTCCACACTAGATATGTTGTGAAAGAACATTCAGAACAAAAGAGGAAAACCATGAGAAAGAAAAAAAAAGTTGAAAATGGTATGCTTCAATTGGCATTCAGACTCCATACCTATTTCTCTGGATGTAGATAGCATTTTCCATTAAAGTCTTTTGGAATTGTCTAAGATCATATTGCACAGAAGTTTTAACCCTATTAAACTTAGATGGTGGAGTAAAAGCAAGAAATTGTCTGAGCTCCTGCCCCAACCACCTCCAAAAACTGTAAAATATGACTCTAAACAAATTTTAGAGTTACGGCACCTACAAAGTGACAGAGAGAAATAAATCTCCCACTGAAGGCAGCATGGCAGGCCAACATGAAGGGTCTATCACAGCAAGCTGGAAGCCAAGCACATTCCTCAGTGAGCTGCGATCCCAGATCTGGGGTAGCCATGCCCAGTGGAACAGATCTTCTGGAGTAGACTTCATCAGAATGAATTACCAGCAGCTGTGGCAGTTTCCAGATTTCTCAACCCATAAATGACAAAGAGAAAATAAAAGGTCAATGGGGAACTCTGTTGGAACTGGGTGACAGAATAGTGTGGTCTGGTCCCTGGGCCCTTGGAAGAGGTGGTGGAGGCTTGGGGGCAGCAGCTGCTGCCAGTTGGCTACCTCAAGAGCTCCTGGCCTAAAGATTGTAGGGGGAACAAGCAACCATTCAGAGAGTTATTGCTCTCGCTTTTACCTGCTTGGACCTGGAGCAAAGTCTTGGGTGGTGGTCCTGCAGTGTGTCAGAGCTTGGGATGTCTGTAGAGAAGGGATTCTCCTCACAGTTCTGACAACATTTATGTAAATCCCAGTGATTTGGGATACAGCTCTCTCCACTCGGAAAGCAGAGTTCTACTGTGGCAAAGAGCTCAAAAGTCAAGTAATTGGCTGGCAAGATAAGCAATGAGAGGTAGCACAATCAGATCATAGAATCCTTTCTTGGGAACAAAAAGATCATTTTTTTTTTCAAATGAGAAGTCAAAACTCCTGCGTCAAAATCTTGCAAGAAAAATATGAATTGGTTACAGCCCATGAAGGAGCTCAAGAAGTATTTTGAAAATCAAGTAAGAGAAGTGGAGGAAAAATTGGGAAGAGAAGAATGATGCAAGAAAATCATGAAAAGTAAGTCAACAGCCTGCTAAAGGAGACCCCCCCCAAATACAGAAGAAAATAACACCTTAAAAACAGACTAACTCAAATGGCAAAAGGGTCCCAAAAATCCCATGAGGAAAAGAATGCCTTAAAAAGCAGAATTGTCCAGATGCAAAAGAAATTTCAAAAAGTTACTGAAGAGAATAAATCCTTCAAAATTAGATTGGAGCAAATGGAAGCTAATGACTTTGTGAGAAATCAAGATTCTATAAAACAGATCCAAACAAATGAAAAAATAATAGAAGGCAATGTGAAATATCTCATTGGAAAAACCACTAACCTGGTAAACAGATCCAGGAAAGATAATTTTAAAATCATTGTATTTCCTGAAAGCCATGATCAACAAAAGAGTGTAGAAATCATCCTTCAAGAAATTCTCAAGGAAAATTGTCCTGATATTCTGGAACCAAAGGGCAAAATAGAAATTGAAAGAATTCACTGATCACCTCTTAAAAAAGATGCCAAAATGAAAACTCCTAGAAATGTCATAGCCTAATTACAAACTTCCCAGGTCAAGGAGAAAACACTACAAGGTGTCAGAAAGAAACAATTTGAGTAGTGTAGAAACACAATCAGGATAACACAAAATCTATTAGCTTCTACCCTAATGGATTGAAGGGCTTGGAATATGATATCCCAGATGTCAAAGGAGCTAGAATTAAAACCAAGAATCAACTTCCAAGCAAAACTGAGTAAAATGCTTAAAGGGGAAATGTGGTCATTCAATGAAATAGAGGAACTTCAAGAATTCTTGATGAAAAAACAAGAGCTGAACAGAAAATTTGACTTTCAAATACAAGAAGCAAGAGAACGTAAACATGAAAAAGAAGTCATAAGCTTTTTAACATAGAACTGTTTACAATCCTACATAGAAAAATGATCATTGTAACCCACAAGACTTTTCTCAGTATTAGGAGAGTTGAAGGGTATATACATGTATCATGTATAAACATATATGTGTATACATAGGTGTGTGCATATGTACACGTACATGTATAGGAAGGTGTGTGTATATAAATACATAAGTATGTATACATGTTTGTACATGTATACATAAATGGAGTGCACAGGACCAGTTGAAAAGGAAGGGATGATATCCAAAAAATAAAATTAAGAAGTAAGACACAAATATAAATGAGAGAACAAGAAAGGGAGAAATGTAATAGGGTAAATTATATCATATAAAAGAGGCCAGAGAAAACTGTTACAATGGAGGGGAAGAGGAGGAAGGTGAAAGGGAATGGGTCAACCTTACTCTCATTGAATTTGGCTTAAGGAGGGAATAACATACATCCTCATTTGGGTATCTTACCCTGCAGTAAAGTAGGGTAGAAGGGAATAAAAGGAGAGATGATAGAAGGGAGGGCAGATTAGGGGAAAGGGTAGTTAGAAGCCAACACTTTTGAAAAGGGGTAAGGTCAAAGGAGAGAATAGAATAAGTGAGGGGTAGGATAGGATGGAAGGAAATATAGTTAGTCTTTCACAATGGACTTACTAAGGAAATGTTTTGTGTAACTACACATATACAATTGATATTGAATTGCTTATCTTCAGAGTAGAGTGGGTGAGGATGGAAAAAGGGAAAGAATCTGGAAATCAAAGTAGTAAAAACAAATGTTAAAAAAGTGTTTTTTACATGCAACTGGGGAGTAAGATATACAGGCCCTGGGGTATAGAAATCCATCTTGCATTACTAGAAAGTTAGAGGGGGTTGGGGGAGTATATAGGAGATAGCAGATTGGGGAAAGGGGTATTTAGTAGGCTCATGGTCTTGGGGTAGGTGTGGGGGAAAGATGGGGAAAGAATTTGTAATGCAAAATCTTGTGAAAATGAATGTTGAAAATTTAAAAAATAATATTAAAATTAATTTTTAAAAGGCTACCAAATTTGATCATCACACAATATTGCTCTTATTCTGTACAATGTTCTCCTGATTTTACTCACTTCATTCAGCATCAGTTCATATAAGTTTTTCCAAGTTTTTTTTCTTTCTGAAATGCACCTACTTATCATTTCTTATAGAACAATAGTGTTCCATTACATGCATATACCACAACATGTTCCATCTTTCCTGATGGATGGATATCCCCTAGATTTCCAATTTTTGGCCACTAAAAGTAAAGAAACTGTTACTGTGAATATTATGTACATGTGGGTCCTTTTATATTTTTTTGATCTCCTTGGGATACATAACCCTTGTAGTGGTATTCCTGGGTCAAAATGTATGCATTGTTTGGTTTCCCTTTGGGAATAGTTCCAAATTGCCCTCCAGAATGGTTGGATCAATTCACAATTCCACCAATAATGCATTAGTGTTCCAATTTCCCCACATCTCCAATATTGATCATTTTGCTGTTTTGTTATATTGGCCAATTTGATAAATATGAAATGGTACCTCAAAATTGTTTTAATTTGCATTACTCTAATCAATAATGATTTAGAGCACTTTTATATTGCTTTTTAAAGCTATAATTTCTTCATCTGATAACTGTCTGTTTATGTCCTTTGACCATTTATGAATGTGGGAATTATTTGCACACTTATAAACCTGACTTGGTTCTCCACATATCTTGGAAATGAGGCCTTTATCAGAAAAAGATTTGGCCAAAAATTGTTTTCCAGTTTTCTGCCTTCCTTGTAGTAACTGCCCATTACCAAGACCTCAGATTATTTAAATCATTATAGGGTAATGCATGAAACCTTTCTGAAGCATAACAAAGGAGAACTTGTATATAGATATACAGGAAAATCCAATAAGGTATTGAATTACTTATATTCACTGCTTTGCCACAACAAATATTACTCAGAGTCACATGAATCTCAAAGTACACAACTGAAGGAGAAAACACTAGTATTTGAGACAGCCTACTCTAGTTTTGGACAACACTAATTATGAGAAAGTCCTTTGTATCTGTTTCTGTGTCTTATGTCAGTGTCTACATTACTTGGATGTTATTTTAGAGGATAAGGCCAAAGACAGCTCAAATATGCAAATTACATCCTTATTGCCATGTTGATTCCTTTAATCTTTACTTCTGTTGTTTGTGCTTCTGTGAGTTGATGAGGACCTAGGAAAAGGAAAATCCACACCTTGTCAGGGGAATTTAAATGATGGTAAAAGAGAAAGAATTATACTTAAGCTAAGTGCAGGGCTAGACTTATTTACATTAACATAGGAAACATATTGTAAGTCATGACAGCGTATTGTATATCCTTGGCCATGTCACTAAGATACATTTTGGAGATGTGTATGGAAACTGTTCTACAAGATTCAACTATCTCTATCTCTTCTACTTCAAATCCATCCTGCTTCTTTTGGTCTGAAACATTGTTTTCATTCAGTCATTTTTATAATGACCTTGCTATAGGTAACACCCTGGTTTACCAGAAATTTGGGATATTAGATTTCTTAGGTCACCAGATGTCATCTCTGAATTGTCATTGACCACCAACCTATGCTAATCTATGCCATGTCATTTTAGACATAAGTGTTCACAGAGTGTGTTGGGAATGCCAGAATACCCTTTTGTGAGTATTACCATTGATACATCCCCACAGATATACGTATCCTAGAAAAACAAGCTCATGTTCTCTGTCTGTTAATACATGCTGAATTTCATCATAAATGGGATCTCCTTCCTATTCTCATTAAGGGATCAGAAGTACATATAAGATTTACAAAGTTTGAAATTTAAATTCCTTTTATCACCTTGCAAGATAATACAATTCTGGCAAGTAAGAGTTCCTTCCAGAAACAAGTGGGGAATGTAGAATCATACACTGAGATAGTACCGGGAAGAACACAAGGCATCTAGGAAGAGGGTGTCAGCTAAATGTAGAAATGCTACCAGGAAATTACAAAAGAAGGAAGGAAATAAGGAAGGAAGGAAGGAAGGAAGGAAGGAAGGAAGGAAGGAAGGAAGGAAGGAAGGAAGGAAGGAAGGAAGGAAGGAAGGAAGGAAGAGAAAACTGTGCTTCAATTTGTATTCAGAAAATATTGGTTCTTTCTCTGGAGTTAGATGGGTTGTATCCTCATGTGTCCTTTGGGATTGTCTTAGACAAGGGGTGGGGAACCTATGGGCTCAAAACCAAATATAGCCCTCTTGGTCCTCAAGTGCAGCCCTTTGACTGAATCAAACTTCACAGAACACATCCTCTTAAGAAAAGTATTTGTTGTATAAAACTTGAACTCAGTCAAAAGGCCACACCCAAGGTCCTAGAAGTCTGTATGTGGCTTTGAAGTAACAATTTCCCCATCCTGTCTTAGGCCATAGTATTGCTGAGCCTAGCTAAGCTGTTTACATTTCATCATAAAATATTGCTGAACTGTGTACAAAGTTCTCCTGGTTCTGTTCACTGCACTTTGCATCAGTTTATATAAGTATTTAGAGGTTTTTTATGAAATCATTCTGCTTGTTATTACTTATGGCATAATGATATTCCATCACAATCATAAATCACAGTTGGTTCAGTCATTCCTTGAGACTTCTTGTGCAAAATGACTAATGTAGAAATGTTTTACATTATTGCACATGTACAACCTATATTGAATTGTTTACCATCCCAGGGATTGTTAAGGGGAAGGAGGAAGGAAAGGAGAGAATTTGGAATTCAAAACTTTTTTTTAAAAATGTAAAAAAAGTGTATTCACATGTAACTGAGAGAATAAAATGTTATTTTTAAAAAGTTAAAATGAGATGAAAAAGAGAAATTACACTGATTGGTGAAATCTGCCTAATACATTTGTTTCCACAAATTCTACATTCTGAGGATGCAAGAAAAGATTGCAATCAGTGAGATACATACACTCTCATTGTCCTGTAACAGACAAAATGTTTGAATGTTTTATTATGTGCCATTAACATTATAGTTAATTTGATAAATGTCCTCACTTGGTTTCAGTCTTTCATATCCCAAAGGTTTATTAGAAAGAACATTTAATGGCATAATACATCAATTTCTAAACTTGCTCTCAAATATTAACTTAATTATTTTGGTAATCTCATTAAATATGACTTTTTGAATAGAAGATTTTTACCCCAACTCCCTGATTAAAACAAAGGTGATGCCATATGAGACAGATTATCCTCCAAATTGCGGAGTCTAATAATAATACCTTCACTCGAGGCATCTTTTTCCAATAACTAGATATTTTCAGTTCTCCATTTATAAATATTTGCACATGCAAGTATTACATTTCCTAATTTTCTTCTATTTAGCATTCCTTATTCATTGAGAGATTTTATAGCATAATCCCAGTAGTTATTTGTTAAAAAATTATTCACTTTGGGTAGTTTCCACACAGCAGCAATAACCTTGAATTACAAAAAACTAGGTTCTTGTCAAGATGTTATTTTTATACTTCTAGTCATGCTAGAAAAAAGGAGGGGATAATAATTTATAACATGCCTACTATGTACCCATATACTATGCCAAAGACTTTATAAATATGATCTCATTTGATTCTTACAAGTCTGGAAGATGGGTGCTATTATCACATCCATTTTATAGTATATTAAATTATGGCAAATAGAAAGTAAAAACTTGTCTAGGGAACATACCTAGTAAGTATCTGAGGACTTATTTGAACTCAGGTCTTCTTAACAATAAATTCAGCATTTCACCACCGTTCAATAGTGAAGTATTAAAAATAGGGTGCTAGAATTGGACTCTAAATACCTGTGTTTAAATTTTAACTCTGAAACTTAATAGCTATGTGACTTTGGACAAGACAGTAAAACCCCTATGCCTCAGTTTTCTCATTTTAAATAAATGAGCATACTAATTTCTACATAACTAACAATGTCATGAGAAGATCATTATTTAAAATAAAGGTACTATTTTTATAATACTTAATAGGTCTGGAAGGTCAGAATTTTGTAATAAGACCTTGTATTTTATATGTCTGACTTTATCCTAGCTACATAGTCAATAAGATTCCCACCCAAATGTAAAAGTAGAGTCAGAAATGGAGGTGATTATTCAATCTCCCTTAATTAGGAAACTTTATACATTCACAGGTTGTTTAGTTTAACTATCGCTACACATTCAACTTAATACTGTAATTGTCTCAAAAACTTGGAGCATTGGTGAATCTATAGAACATTCTTATGGCAACTGTCCAGGAGGCTAATTTAGTTAGATCTTTCCTCAAATGGCTCCAGAAGCACAAACTAGGAATTATAGGTCAGAATGTCAACATTAGTGATTTTTAATAAATTATTACAAGCAAAGGTGGAAATCACAGTGTCACTGATATTGTAAATGAGTTTGAAAATTAACTAGAGCATTGCACAGACACAGTTCCAAAGCTAATTGTGTGTGAGATTGATAGAGTATGAGAATCAATCTTTATTTTCACAAGAAATTTATAATAAAAGCAAATGAATCATAACTCTTTCAAAGGAAAAGTTCCTTCTATGAATGTCAGTAAGCTAGCTACAGCATATTTGAGATAGAGACTTAAGATGATGATGCTTCTTAATCTTGCTGTTAACATGAAATATGTACGGCAGATGGTAAATGTCCTACTTGCTCATCTCAGGGAATAATTGGATCCCTAAACAGAGATCCATGGGAAGGAGCTTATATCACATGATGATACTAAGAATATTGATCATGTTGTGAAATAATCACATTCAAACTAAGGAGCTTGGCCATTGTGGGTATAATGGAACCTGGAGCATCTGGTTGACTAAATGAGGCCCCTAAGATTCCACTGAATAACCTTTCATAAGCAGTTCTTTTTTTAAGAATAGTGATAACTAAATCTTCTGAATTTCTGAAAGGTTATTAATTTTTGAAGTTTATTTTCATTAAAGGTTATTTACCTTTTTAAATGTTGATCAGTTACATTTCTTAAGGTGAGTAATGAAGTAGTTAGTATAATATTATCTCTAAAGAAGACCATATTCTCCTTTGTATTCCATGATATAGAATATATATGGGTTTGGGACATTTTATTTGTTCTTTCAAGTTTAGTGCAAATGAGTAATATGACACCTATTGTTTTATTTGATAGATCTGTGATCTCACTTATGGAATGGAATGCAAAAGCATGTCTTATGAGCTTATTTTGTGCTAAGCAGTGCATTAAGTGCTAGGAATACAAATGAAGAGAAAAGCATGGCAGTCCTTGCTCTCAAAGAGCTCACACAATAATTAGAAGAGACAACATGTATAGAAGCAATCAACTACTTGGACAACAGTAGGTCCCTGCCCAAAAACCATTTAATGACTGTTTTGGGGCCCCCTGGTTCAGAGCAAATGTAAATAGTAACTTTTTCTTCTTTAGCCAGCAACCCTGAGGGTCTTCACCTCCCAGTTTGATATTTTTTTTTTCTGTTTAATGGGTCATCCTTTGACTCATTCTTAAGAGGCCTATTGACCAAATGGGCATTGCCTCACCCAGAGTTTGAGCCTGAAAAGACCTTAGATTACAAGGGCCAATGTCTCATACTGCATCCTGGGCCAATATCTGACCCCTGCACCCAGATGCCTCTGGAAAAGAAAGTGAGACTGGTGACTTTGCACAGCCCTCCATCACTCAAACCAAAGTCAATTGCAAATCATCTCATCATCTCCCTGATGTCATGGTCCTCTTCAAGAATGAAGGCAAACCACACACAACTTGGCAAATGGAATAATTGAATGATTTCAGTTCTAGGACCCCAGGGTGGCCTCAGGGCCAGTGGGATTCATGCTGGGGTAGTTACGAAAAACTAATGGAGCTCTGAAGAATTTGGAGCACTCTTCTAAAGCCCATAGAGGTTTTGGTGCACATGAGGTTTGAGCCATCACACTATTCTCTTCCTACTCCAACGTCACAAAATATTATGTCAGTCCAATAGAGTGCATAGGAAGTTTTCCAATGACAAAGTAGACTATATTCCATCAATGCTTGAATATCATGTATGGTTCTTGTGTGTCCTCTAATTTGGAGTTCATCTAATTTACCCTTTATCTAATGATCTTGATGTGTGGATATTAATGAAGCATGTGAGCTATCTATCAATTATCTCCCCCTCATCCACTTTTTTCCTGTTCCTATAATATACTCTGTGATAACATTATTATTGTACAAATATTAAGAGTTATGAAATGCTCATTATATACAATGCTAGCCTAAAAATACAAATAATTAAAATTAACTTTCTATAAATGGTTTGTCATATGTATGTATATTGTATATATATATATATATGTGTGTGTGTGTGTGTGTGTGTCTGTGTGTGTGTATGTATTTGTATATGTATGTGTGTAAATGTTGTAGATTAAACCCAAGGATGCCAAAAATTGTTGTGGTTTCTACCCACCCATGTGTTTTCGTGTTTTATTGTAGTGGAGCCCTCTCAAAAACTTCACTGTTAGATCACCTGTAATCAAAGTATAGGCATTTATTGAGATTGACACCTCTCATTAAGAAGGCTAAATTCCAAGAGGAATCAGCAACTTCAGAGAAAGCAAGATGGATTTTTATAGGGTAAAGATACAATTATATAACAGGAATTTACATAGAATATAGTCATATGATTAATATTAAAAAGGCAGGAGGAGTTTGTTGAGGGCTTAGTTAATGGAGGAGGGGTCCCTTCTATGGTCAGTGGCCAAACAGTCTGGTTATGCTGCCCTCCAATTGGCTAGCTATTGTGGTCAAGTCTGGTCAAGACAGATAGTTAGATATTGTGGTCCTGTCTTGGGTGAGAGAGATGATGTAACTATGACTGAATATAAGAACATGCCTGTTAAAATAGGTGGAATATGGGGATGCTAGGTGGTGCAGTGAATGCAGCACCAACCCTAGAGTCAGGAGGACCTGAGTTCAAATCCGGACTCAATAAACTTAATGCAAAAACTAGCCGCATGACCTTGGGCAAGTCACTTAACCTCAATTGCCCTCCAAAAAGCAAAAACAAATATGAGGAATGGGTCCAAGGGAGTTGCTAGGCAGAGGCAGTAGCTATGTTTCTATCCTATGGACTCATCTACTCTTTTGTTAGAAATATGAGTTCATGGACACACCTGTTGTTCTACTGAGCAGTGAGGCATATATGAAGAAGATAGGACATCGGGGGAGGGTTAGTTAGGTACAGTGGGGCCTATAATGTTGTTAGAATATTGGGGCTAGGGGCAACTTTATAAGAATTCCATCAAATATATATATATATATATATATATATATACACACATACTTATATACATATACATACACACACACACACATATATATGTGCATGCCCATTTGTGTGCATGGGTGTGTGTGTGTGTGTGTCAAACTATATAGCCAAGTACAATGGATCAAGGGACCAGAAACATGGATTCTTGTTCTTTCTCTAACTAAGAACTCTTTGGGACTTCTTTGCTATTCAACTAAATGACCTGGGCTTCAGTTTCCTCTTTTGTAAAATAGGGAAGTCAGAGTTGATGGATTTTTATAGCTGTTCCATTTTAAGAGTCTATGATGATCTACTCTAAAATGCCATTACAATTTCAATGATAAAGGACAATTATATAACTGCATTAAAGACTTTCTGATGAGAAAGAGATAGAGAGACAGAGACAGAGCATCAGATCCAGATACCTAGACAGAGACCAAGACAGAGAGACAGACAGAAATAGAGGGAGAAACAGAGGAAGAAAGAGACAGAGAGAGATGGACAGAGAGTCAGATACAGAGAGATGTGGAGAATGAAAATCTCAGGGACATGAGGTGATTGAATCAAGATATATTTTCCTCCTGAATAATAAAAGTTTTTGTCATGTTTCCATTTTCTTATTCCTTATGGGTGAGGTAGTAAAAAGATTTGGGTTACATCTTTTCTCTGACTAATACTATCTGTTTAACCATGGTCAAGTAATGATTTCTCAGTGCTTCATGCAACTCAATAAGAATATATTACTTACAAGCTGTCAATATGCTTCGGTAAAGTTCTGCCAAAATATATCCATGATTTACACCAATATAAGTAACAAACACTCTTTATACATATAAAGTAAGACAAATAATTGCAAAGACATTGAATGTTCATGGTTAGACTATGCTATGCAATAAAATGACAATACTACCCTAACTAATGTATATTTCTTGCCATGCCAAGCAAATTGCATGTGATTATAAAACTAGCCAAAGACAAAAGAAAAAGAGAGTGAGAGAGAGAGAGAGAGAGGGAGGGAGGGAGGGAAGGAGGGAGAGAGAGAGAGAGAGAGAGAGAGAGGGAGAGGGAGAGAGAGAGAGAGAGAGAGAGAGAAAGAAAGAAAGAAAGAAAGAAAGAAAGAAAGAAAGAAAGAAAGAGGAAGAAGTGATCAAGAGTTTCAAAGGAAATAATGAAAAAAAGTGGGATTAAAAAGATCTTAGTACCAAACCTCATAATGTATGATGAAGAAGAAATCATCAAAATGATTGTTTCAAAATAAATAGAAAAATTCATGAATGAAACATATTGGGTATATAAGACCCAGAAGTAATTGAACAAAATAGCATGTAATTTGCTCAAACCAAATACATCAACTGGGATAAAGAATCTTTATTTTCCAAAAGCTAAAAGGAAAACTTCAAGGTAGTTTGGTAGAAATTAGACTTACTCCAAAATCTCATACTTTGCATTGTGATAAACTCTAAAAGGTTTTAAGACATAAATATGAAAGCTCATATTAGAAACAAATTAAAGAAGGAAAAGATATATCTTTCAAAACTATGGATAAAAGGTAATTTTTAACTAAAAATGGAATAGAGATTATCAGACATTAAAATGGATCAGTTTAATTACATGAAAATAATAGATTTTGCATAAGCAAAATCAATTTAGTTAGTATAAGGGAAACAGTTTATTTGGGGAAAGACTTGCCACAAATTTCTATGATAAAGGTCTGATAGTTAAGATTTATCTATGGAACTGGTATAATAATGATAATTATGAAAATAATTATAATAATATAGAAATGCTGTTCCTCAATAGGTAAATATTCAAAGTTTATGAACAGACAACAATCTTTATTTTATTTTCCTGGAATTAACACACACTAAAAAAGAGAGAGCACTTCCATATATACAATATCAGACAGCAAGACAATTTCAGATGAGTATTGATGTCAATATATTTTTTATAATTTTATTTTAATTAAAATACATAATATATTCAAGCTTCTACTTCAAAGATGTCTCATTTGCATTTCCCACTGAACTTCCTTCTTTTCTCTTTTGTTCATTGAACAAGAAGGTATAAAAAGAAGAAATTCAAACTATATTCAAATAGTCATATAAAGACTTTACTTTACTCTGTGATCCAGTAATACCATGAACTAGTCTGTATCTCAAAGAGATCATAATAAAAAATGTGGAAAGGACCAATATATACAAAAGTATTTATAGCAATTCTTCTTGCAGTGGCAAAGAGTTGGAAATTAAGGGTATGCCCTTCAGTTGGGGAGTGGTTAAACAAGTTGAAGTATATGAATATAAAGGAACAGTATTGTGCTATAATAAAAGATGAATAAGTGGATTTCATACTTACATGAACCGATACTGAGTGCAGTGAGCAGAATCAGGAGAATATTGTAAACAGTAACTAATATTATGTGATGATCAACTCAGCGATACAATGATTCAAGACATTTCCAAAAGACTCATGATGGAAAATGCTATCCACATCCAGAGAAAGAACTGTGGAGTCTGAAGGCAGATTGAAGCATACTAGTTTCATTTATTTTTCTTTCTCATGGTTTTTACCATTTATTCTGATTCTCCTTTCACATAATGTAGAAATATTATTAATACAATTGCTCATGTATAACCTATATGACATTCATTGCCATCTTTGGGAGGGGGGAGAAGGAGGGAAGAGGAAGGAGGAAGAGAGAAAAATTTGGAATTCTAAATCTTATGAATCTTATCGAATTTAATGTTAAAAACTAAAAGAAGAGAAATATTTCCTATAGGTAAGGATCTCCTAAAAAATATACTTAAAATATACTTAAATTACCTAACAATGAGAAAGGTAAATCAAAAGAACTCTCAGGTTCTTACTCAAACTTTACATCTTGGCAAAGATGTAAAAGAATAAAATCAGAAATCACAGTAGAAATTATAGGATGGCAGGCAGCCTTAGTAGGTCTATTATTTGGTTCAAACATTCCGGAAAGCAATTTAGGACTCTACTTGGAGTACATATATGGTGGATCTAGCTTTGATCCACAGATATTACTATTGTTCGTATAGTCCAAGTGAATTCAAAGAAAGTTACACATTACTCATGTAAAAGGAGAGATTATTCCAGGACAGGAAGTGTCCCAGAAAGCCAGTAGCATGGCTCACCTTAGCCAAAAAGCAGAAAATCCTGAACCCCGGTGCAAGAGAGCAGGCAAATGTTAATATACCCACATGCTTTTCATAGCCAAGGAAATTTGCGGACTCCATCTCAGAAAATCACCATGTGCTTCAGTGCAGCCTGGGTTAGGCATCCTATGACAATTGGATCTCCAAGTGCTTTGATGTGCCTTCCACTGGATAGGCATCCTCCAGGGACAAAACTTCCATATGCTTTAGTATAGCCCTGGGGAAATGCAGAAAAACCCCACCAGGCCTTAGCCAAAGCCAGACACTACCACTAAAACTCCAGCTCAGGATTAAGTAAGCTTCCAGATCACCAAAGGCCTCCAGTAACACCAGAACCCTCTTAGAACAACAGCAAACACGAGGGTGCTGAGTGAGCCTCAAGGCAATATCAGTACAACACCAGGTAAATAGTCAGGAACAGCCACTAGCAAAAGAAGCCAGAGACAGTGTTCCTTCCACCTTGGGAGAAGAGATCAAATTTAAAAGAAAGGGGGGAAAAATGCCTAAAAAATTTTGTAGGGGGAATGAGCCAAAAATAACAAAAAGAGAATCTGATCATAGAAAGTTTTAGAGTGACAGGGAAAAACCAGGACACACACTCAGAAGAGGACAACAATTTACAACAAGCATAGGCAAAACCCCAAAGAAAATGAGGAAGACATCTCAAGCCCAGAAAGAACTCAGGGAAGAGCTCATAAAAGAGTTTAAAATCATGAGTCAGATAAAAGAAAAGCAGGGAAAATAAATAAGAGTGATGGAAGAGAATTATGAAAAGAGACTCAACACTTTGGAAAACTGCTAAAAAGAAGATTGTCCAAATAGAAAAGGAGATACAGAAGTCCATTGAAGAAAACAGCTCCTTAAAGAGCACAACTGACCAAATGGAAAAGAAAATACAAAAACTAATTGAGGAAAACAAAACCTTAAAAGTTAGAATTGGGCAAGTGGAAGCTAGTGAATCTATGAGACATAGTCACTCAATCAAACAAATTCAAAAGAATGATAAAATGGAAGAAAACATAAAATAATCCATGGGAAGAATAACTGACCTGGAAAAATAGTCTCAGGAGAGACAATATCAGAATTCTTGAATGAGAGGCAGAGCCAGGATGGCAGAGTAGAAGCACAAGTTTGGCATGAGCTCCTGCTACAATTACTTCCAATACATGTAAAAAAAAAACCTCTAAACAAATTTTAGAGCTACAGAACCACAAAGAGACAGAGCAAAACAAATCTCCCACTGAAGGCAGCATGGCAGCCCAACAGGAAGAGTCTAACATATGGAGCTGGGAGCCAAGCACATGTGAACCACGTGGTACTGGCCCAGCATGGCCCCAACCAGGATCAGCCTGAGCAAACTTCAGGGGAGTGAATCACCAGCAGCTATGGGATATCCAGACTTCTCAACCCATAAACACCAAAGACAAAATAAAAGGTCAGTATCTAACTCTGTTGGAACAGGAGGGGGGATCAAAAACCCGGTTTGTCCCCTGACCCCAGGGCAAGAAGTGACTGAGACCTGGAAGCTGTGTAGCCACCATTGCATGGCTGCTTTAGGAGCTCCTGGCTTGCAGATTGTAGTGGGACAAAGTGACCATTCAGAGGAACATTGCGCTTGCTTTCACCTACTTGGATCTGGATCATGGTCTTGGGTGTCGATCCTGGGGTGTGTGGCCAATGAACCAGAGCTTGTGGGGGCTGAAGACAGGGGGCCTCCTAATAGCTCTGGCAACTGCAAAAACACAGCAATTTGGGACATAGCTCTCTCCATTCTGGAGGCAGAGTTGTACAATGGCAAAAAGCTCAAAAGTCAATTAATTAGCTGGCAATATGAGAAAGCAGAGGAAATACAAAGAGGTAATAAAATCCTTTTGGGGAACAAAAAGGATTAAGACATGGAGTGGGAAAAAGACAGTGAAGTCAGAACTCCTGCATCAAAAGCCTCCAAGAAAAATATGAATCGGTTACAGGCCATGGAGGAGCTCAAGAAGGATTTTGAAAATCAAGTAAGAGAAGTGGAAGAAAAATTGGGAAGAGAAATGAGAATGATGCAAGAAAATCATGAAAAGTGAGTCAACAGCCTGTGAAAGGAGACCCAAAAATACACTGAAGAAAATAATACATTAAAAATAGACTAACATGGACAGAGCCAAGATAGTGGAGGAGAAACAGGACTTCCCTGCATATTTGCCAATACATGTAAAAAATTACTCTAAACAAATTTTAGAGCTACAGAAACCACAAAGTGACATACAGAAACAAATCTCCTGCTGAAGGCAACCTGGCAGGCCATCAGGAAGGAGCCATCTCACCAAGGTTTGAGACAAGTACAGCCCCATGTGAGCCATGTGGTTTTGGTCCAGGGCAGCCCTGACCAGCAGCAGCCAGTGCAGACTTCAGGAGAGTGAAACACAAGCCGCTGTGGCAGTTTCCAGATTTCTCAACCCATTAACACCAAAGACAAAGTAAAACGTCAGTGTGGAACTCAGTTGGAATAGGAATGAACTAAAAAGTGCGGTCTTACCTGTGCCTCCAGGGCAAGAAGCAAGAGAGGTCCAGCAGCAGCTGTGCCACATGGCTACCTATAGGAGTTCTTTATGTACAGATTGTAGCGGGAACAAGTAACCATTCAGAAGGCAATTGCTCTTTCTTTGACATGCTTCGATCTGCATCACAGTTTAGATGGAGGTCCTGAGGTGTGTGGATAGGTGCCAGAGCCTGTAGGGGCTGCAGAAAGGGTGCCATTCTAACTGCTCTGGCAGCTCCAAAAACCACAGCATTTTGGGAAAAAGCTGTCTCCATTCTGAAAGCAGAGTTCTACTGTGGCAAAAAGTTCAAAAGTCAAGTAATTGACTGGCAAAATGAGCTGAAAGAAGAAATATAATTCTACCATAGATTCCTTTTTTTGTAGACAAAAAGGATGAAAACATAGAATTGAAGGAAGACAACAAAGTAAGAAATCCTGCATCACAGGCTTCCAAGTAAAATATGAATTGGTTACTGGCCTTGGAGGAGCTCAACAATGATTTTGAAAAACAAGTAAGAAAAGTGGAGGAAAATTTGGGAAGAGAGATGGAAATGCTACAAGAAAATCAAGAAAAGTGAGTCAACAGGCCAATTGAAGAAAATTAAACCTTAAAACATATTCTAACTTGGGGCAACTAGGTGGTGCAGTGAATACAGCACTGGCCCTGGACTCAGGAGGACCTGAGTTCAAATACAGGTTCAGACATTTACAGCCATGTGACATTGGGCAACTTACTTAACCCCAATTTTCCTGCCTTCCCCCCTCCAAAAAAGCAAAAAATAATAGTAACTCAAATGTAAAAGAGGCCCAAAAAGCCAATGAGGAGAAGAATGCCTTAAAAAGCCAAACTTGCAGATGGAAAATGAATTTCAAAATTCGCTGAAGAGAATAATTCCTTCAAAATTAGACTGGAGCAATTGGAAGCTAATGACTTTATGAGAAATCAAGGTACTATAAAACTGTTCCAAACAAATGAAAAAAAAAGGAGCCATTGTGAAATATCTCATTGGAATAACCACTGACATGGAAAACACATACAGGAGAGATAATTTAAAAATTATTGGACTACCTGAAAGCCATGATAAACAAAAAGAGACTAGATATCATCTTTCAAGAAATTATTTCAAAATTATTTCCCAAAATTGCCCTAATATTCTAGAACCAGAGAGCAAAATAGAAATTGAAAAATCTCACTGATCACCTCTTTAAAAAGGTCCCAAATAGAAAACTCCCAGGAATATCATAGCCTAATTACCGAGTTCCTGGGTCAAGGAAAAAATACTATAAGGTGTCAGGAAGAAACAATTTGAGTATTGTAGAAACACAATCAGGATAACACAAGACCTAGCAGCTTCTACATTAAGAGATCAATGGGCTTGGAACTTGATATTCTGGAGGTAAAAGGACCTAGAATTAAAACCGAGAATCACCTATCCAGCAAAACTGAGTATAATGCTTCAGGGGAATATATGGTCATTCAATGAAGCAGAGGATTTTCAAGCATTCTTGATTAAAAAAACTAGAGCTGAACAGAAAATGTGACTTTCAAATACCTGAAGCAAGAGAAGAATGAGAGGGTAAACAGGGAAAAGAAATCATAAGGAACTTACTAAAGTTGAACTATTTACATTCCTATGTGGCAAAACAATAATTGTAACTCATAAGACTTTTCTTAGTATGAGGACAATTGAAGGGAACAAGTGGAATATGAAGTGAAGGTTTCTGAAGAATAAAATTAAGAGGTGAAAGAGGAATATATTGGGAGAATAAGAAAGGGAAAGATAGATTAGAGTAAATTATCTCATATAAAAGAGAAGAGAGAAAATTGTTACAATGGAGAGGAAGAGAAGGAAAGTAAAATGGAATGAGACAACCTGACTCTAATTGAATCTGGCTTAAGGATGCAATAACATACACACTCAATTGGGTCTTTTCCCCTACAGGAAAATAGAGGGGAAGGGGATAAGGTAGGGAGTGATAGAAGGGATGCTGATTGGGGGAGAGGTTAGTTATAAGCAAACATTTTTGAAAAGGAATAAGGTCAAAGGAGAAAATAGAATAAGTGAGGGGTAGTATATGTTGGAGGGAAATATAGTTAGTCTTTCTCTATAGACCTACTAAGGGAATGTTTTGTGTATATACACATGTACAACCTATATTGAATTGCTTATCTTCCCAATGAGGGTGGTTGAGGAAGAAAGAAGGAAAAAAATTCTGAAACTCAAAGTTTGAAAAACAAAAGTGTACAAAAAAAAATTGTGTGCGTGTGTGTGTGTGTGTGTGTGTTTATATGCAACTGGGGAAAAAAAGATATACAGGCACCGGGGCATGGAAATTCATTTCGCCTTACTAGAAAGTTATGGAGGGGATGAGGAACGATATAAGAGAGAACATATTGGGGAAAGGGGTATTTAGCAGTCTACCTATTTTGGGGTGGGAGTAGGGGAAAGACGGGGAGAAAAATTTTTATCTCAAAATCTTGTGGAAATGAATGTTGAAAACTAAGAATAACTAAATACAAAGGAGAAAAAAATAAAGGGCCATCATATACCAAGGCTAACAGGCTGAAATTATTAGTTGACAGATGACAATCTGTAAAATTATAAAAGGTAGCAGCCTAGTGTAAAGCCAAGAACGAGCAGCTTTCCAGAGGACCACTGCTGTGAACAGCTTTTAAGATTCTGATTACAAGTATAGTGAACTCTCTACTTATTCAATAACAAATCAGAGCAAAACATTCACAGAATATCAAAATATAGCATTCACATTGGCTTATCACTAAAATGGCCACATTGTTTTTGCCAAAGTGGTCACAATAGCTTTCAGCAAAATACAATCCTTTAGTCAATTACAGAATCTTTAATTCAGTCACAAAGAAGAAAAGTAAAAATTCTCCACCCCTATGTCACATTAATCATAATCTTCTTAGTCAGTACACAATATCCAAGTAAAGTCTTCTCTCAGCTCAACTAGAGGCTGGCTCTCAGCCTCCATGGTTTCTCTTCCATGGTCCCACCTCCAATTGTCACCTGGGTTCAAAGGCAGGCAGCTGCCAGTTACTTTTCCATCTCTGTGTCCAGTTCTTTGTCCAGTTCCCATTCCATATTGAAGTTCACAGTGTCCAGTCCACTTCAAGTCCTTCACAGTTCCTTTTGCTGGGAAGACAAAGCTTGGCAGAGCCACAATAACTTTCATTCACATTGCCGGCACCATCATCAATTCGCTATCTGTCTGTGAAATCAACGCAGACCCACCAACAAGGTCTGAGAAGTCAACACAAATTATAATCATAGCAATCAACACAGACCCACAAACAAGGTCTAAAAGGTCAGGACAAATCATCAGTAAAGTCCCAGGACCTCCAAAATCCTCTTCCAGGACTATGGTAAACATGCAACCAGAAAATCCTCTTTGAGGGTTTCCAGTAAGGTTCCAGGGCTTCTGTACAAAGTATCACAAACAAACATCAACACAGACAGAGCAGAAAAACAGAGTGCCATAATACCACAAGTTTTCTCCTTCTTGACTTTGCTACCACAAGTGTCCTCTTCTCAGTTTTTCTTTCTGTAGCCCTGAGGCTCTCCTTATATAGTAATTTGCTCCTCCCCCGGAGTTCACAAGTTTTAGAGTTCAGAAGTTGTGGGGTTCATACATTCTGTTTCTTAACAGGCTTGATGCAAGGCTTACAAGAAACTTAAACTGAAACAAGGTGTTAATTCAATAGCTGAAACAAGGTGTGAACTACTTCTGTCCTTGCCATTACACATAGCAAGTGTGTGGACAGTTTATCTTTGAAGCAATTAAACCTGGATTTAAATTCATAATATATTCTGACAGTGTGAACCTGGGCAATTCACACACACACACACACATATTAATAGGTGAGAAAGGAATTTATTGGAAGAAGGAGAAAGGGAGATATAGATTAGAGTAAATTATCTCATATAAAATAGGAGAAAGAAAACTATTACAATAGAGGGGAAGAGCAGGAAGGTGAAAGGGAATAGGACAACCTGATTCTCATTTTATTTGTATTAAGGAGGGAATAACACACACACTCAGTTGGGTATCTTACCTTACATCAAAATAAGGGGATAGAGGAGAAAAGGGGGGATGAAAAAAAGGAGAGCAGATTGGGGGAGATGGTAACTAGAAGCAAACATTTTTGAAAAAATGAATAAGACCAAAAGAAAAAAATAGAATAAGTGGGGGGGGAGGATAGTATGGAGGGAAATATAGTTAGTTAGTCTTTCACAATATAATTACTATGAAAATGACTTGGGCAACTACACATGTACAACCTATATTGAATTACTTATCCTCCCAATGGTGGGGTTGAGGAGGGAAGAAGGAAAAAAAATCTGGAACTCAAGGTTTTGAAACCAAATGTTTAAAAAAATTTGCTTTTTACATGCAACTGGGAAATAAGATATACAGGCACTGGGTTATAGAAATACATCTTATCATACTAAAATTTTATGGGATAATGGGGGAGGATATAAGAGAGAACAGATTGGTGGAAGGGTTATTCAGTAGGCTTGGTCTTTTGGGGTGAGGTAGGGGAAAGAAGGGGAGAAAAATTGCAACTTGAAATCTTGTGGAAATGAATGTTGAAACCTAAAGATAAATAAATAAATAAATTTAAAATAAAAAAAACACAAAAATCAGTAATTTTCTTTTGAAAGTCATTGTTTTGTATTTAATTGTTCAAGTATCATGGGACTATATTTTTTTTTACAAAATTTAGTGAGATATTGAATAATTATCTGAATATCAAGATCACTAGAAATAAATGTCAATATTTAAATTCTACATAGAAATAAATCTGATTTAAAATCATTGAACTATCTGAAAACCATAATCAAAAAGGGGATCTGGACACCATCTTTCAAGAAATTGTCAAGGAAAACTGCCCTGATGTCATGAACCAGAAAGTAAAATAGACATCCAAAGAATCCACTAATCACCTCATGGAAGAGATCCCCAAATAAATACCCAAATGTACATAATAGTCAATTTTCATAACAATTGGGTCAAGAAAAAAGATACTGCAAGTGGCCAGAAAGAAACAATTCAATTATCAAAGAATTACAATCAGGATAACAAAAGACTCGGCAGCTGTAACATTAAAGTAATGGATGTCACGGAACATGATTTTCTGGAAGGCAAAG
The DNA here is from genome assembly GCF_028583685.1 of Petaurus breviceps papuanus. Taxonomy (NCBI): domain Eukaryota; kingdom Metazoa; phylum Chordata; class Mammalia; order Diprotodontia; family Petauridae; genus Petaurus; species Petaurus breviceps. Next base: position 5,066,242 of record NW_027187278.1, on the reverse strand, counting down.
TAGCTAGGACCACAACCAAGAATCACTTACCCAGCAAAATTGAGCACAATACATCAAGGGAAAAATGATCAGTATTAGCTCCATAAGGAGAAGACTAGAACTAAACTAAAAATTTGACCTCCAGTATCAAGACGCAAGAGAAGAATAAACAGGGAAAAAGGAAAATAAAGGGTGGGGTCAATAGAGCTAAACTGGTCATATCCCTACACAAGAAGATGGTACCTGTAACCCTTTAAATGGTATCACTAACAGTATAGATAGGAGGAATAAACATAGAGGGGATGCACATAAGGTGTATTTGTGAGAATGACATTAAAAAATAAGGAATGAGAAAGAGGAGCAAAATGGTTACCAAAGAAAAGGAAATGAGGTAAATTAACTCACGTGAAAAGGCAAGAAAGACCTATTACAGTAGGGACAAAGATGGAGATGGGGAGAGATGGGCATTTCTTGAACCTTAGTCATCACTTTTGCCTCAAAGAGGGAATAATATACACAATAAGATGAATATAGAAATCTCTCTTAACTGACATGGAAGTAGCAAGGGCAGGGATATAAAAAGGGGGTTGTGGGGACTAACAGAAGGGAGGGCAGATCAGGGAAGGTGGCACACATAAGAAAAACATTGGTTATATGGGAAAGGGTGAAAGGAGAGAGAGGTCAAATAGGATGAAGAATATGATGGAAGGAAATACACAGCTAGTAATCATAGCAGTGAATGGGAATAAGATGAACTTTCCCATAAAATAGCAGTGTATAGCACCATGGATCAAAAACCAGTATCCTATAATATCACTTACAAGAAACACACTTGAAGCAGAAAGACACACACAATACAAAGGAAACCTGGAAAGACATACCAACTGATGTGAAGTGAAATGAAAAGAACCAGTAAAACACTGCACACAGCATCAACAACATTATGTGATGATCAACTATGAATGACTTAGCTTTTCTCAGAAACACAATGATCCAAGACAAGTACAAAGGACTTAGGAAAGAAAATGCTATCCATATCCAGATAAAGAACTTATGGATTCTGAATGCAGATTGAATCATTGTTTCCCTTACTTTATTCTTTCTAATTTATTCTCATCTCTTTCTTCTTCTACAATCATGATGAATATGGAAATATGTTTTACATGATAGCATATGTATAAACTATATCATGTCTACTATTTTCAGAAGACAGAAAAGTCAAGGGGGAGGGAGAAAAATTTGAAATTCAAAATCTTATAAAAATGAATGCTTAAAAAATTTTTGATTAGTAATTGTGGATAAAATACCATTTAAAGCAAAAAAAGAAAAAGACAAGAAAAAGAAATTCTTGAACTCTTTATATAACCAAAGTTTTAATCACTCTCTGCAGATGAAATATTGGGGGAAAATCATTTTGTAAGCAGACATATCTAATATACAATCTGAAACTAATTAGAAGTACAGTATTTCTTCAAAGAGTAACCTATAATAAAGTTTTCAGCTTCCATTTTAATCAAAATGTGTTAAATTAAAAAGTATTAAAATATTTTATGTGAAGGTGCCATCATTCTCCCAGTGAAGTTAATGTAAAATAAAAATGATTTGCAAAGGAAAAGGTTTAAAAAGTTTAATAACCTATATTTAAAAAGTAGAGTCACTTTTAGTACTTCCATTAATTTTCATATTAAAGCACTTTACTGTCAACTTTTCACAGGGATAATTTTTAAAATGTCACTCCAACCTTTAAAATGTTGGTGATGATCTTTGAACATGTAGCAAACATATGTTTACTAAACCTGATTCTCTAATTCAATTCATGAAACACCTGCAAATATTACAACCAGTGTAATAGATGGTCCCTTAGTGAATATAAAGCAATGATTTACGAGATGGGGTTATCCTGATGTCAGAAATCTTGAAAGTACATCTGCTTACTGCCTTAAACGCGAATGGTGTATATTTTTTTTGATGAGCAAACACCTTTGAAATCTTTAAAAAGATAAAACATTCTTTACAGTACCAATGTCATGGTTTCTGTTTTAAGAACAGTGTGATTTGCCTGAAAAATGCATAGGAGAAAGGGAGAAATCCACCTCACAAAATCTTTCAAAAAAAATGTAGTATGAAAAAAAAAAAACAGTGGGGGAGGGAGTCATATGCCTCAGGTTGAAAGTTGGATTCTGTCACTTGCTATCCAGTTAACTTTGAATAAGTCACTTTACTACTAAGGCCCTCTGCTTCCCCATATGTAAAATGTGATGGTAAGATATTTTAAGGACCCTCACAGCTCTAAATATCTGATCCAATCATTCCTTACAATAATTTCCTGTACAAATAATATGTTATAAGTAAACAAGGGTTTATTTAGTTAACTTCAGCAAATGACAGTGAGGTTTAAAGTATTTTGTTTTACAGAATACACAAACACATAATATACATGAACACATATATAAATATTGTATGAAGATTAAAATCTCTATTTAGTTTTCATGATGATTAACTCTTTTTTGATGTTGTTAACATTTCATTGAAGTATATTTTTTCTTACATTCTTTATACTTGATTTTGGAATCTGAAAATTTTTGTAACTAAATTCTGGAAACTTTTGAGAACAAAATCACGTTATTTATTAGTTCATTTAACCATTAAAAACCCCAATACATGAAGAGTATCTGTAACTGTGAGCTACTAAAATCTACCCCTAAATGGAAACTTTTAACAAAGTAATATTCTCCTTAAAAAGGTTGATTTGTGCCAATGAACATGCTTAGAAGAAAATAATGATATTATTTTAATGAAGAGTAAAGAATAAATTATTTTTTTTTATTTTGAGACAGCAAAGAATTTAGTAGAAGGAGCCCTGGACTTGGAGTAAAAACAAACAAACAAACGAATTTGCAGTCGAATCACTTTTTCCATACTTAGTAGTTGAATATCATATAGGCAAGATACTTACTTAAACTCTCTCATCATCTATTTCTTTAATTATAGAAATAAAAAACAATGATATCCTTTGCAGTTATCTCACAAGGTTATTGTGAAAATTTGTTGAGATTACATATTTGAAGTATTTGTTAAACTTTAAAACCCTATATACTATATTATTATACAAATATTTTTAAATAATTTATTTCAAAAAAGAGGTGAAACATCACATATAACACATAAAACACATATTTCATATGTATTGTTATTATTATTGTTTGTAAACATGATATTTTAGTGAAAGCCATGTCAAAGTATATGTAGTTTTTGGAAAACTAGGTTGGCCTAACATGTCAGTTTATAGATGGTGGAAATTGTAGTGATTTATATAAGTTTAAATATATAGAATTCAAAAAGAGCTAGTTTAAAGTAATTATTTGCATACTTAAATAGTTATAACACTGTGGGCCAATAATTTATCCTTTATTGTGGATTTTAATTTTTCCCTTAATACTTGAATTGGGAAAACAATAAAAACAACACTGTTTGTAGTTTGGTATTAATTCTGCAAAAGGCTTTATTGCATCCATAGGTCTAAATAAGATAGATAAAAGTCCAAATACCCCAAAGAAAAGAGAGTTTCAGTGGGTCAAATGACATCCTGAAAATGAGAGATTTGCTGCAACTACTTAAGAGTATATAGAAAACACATAGTCATGGCAACGAATCAGGCACTTGTCTTCGAAACAGTTTGTTGTGGTCTAGGGAAGGGCACTTGTTTCAGTCATTCCCTACTCTATGTGATCCCTTTGGTATTTTCTCTGCAAAGGTACTGGCATGATTTGTCAATTCCTTCTCAGGCTCATTTTACAGATGAAGAAAATGATGCAAACAGGGTTAAGTGACTTGCCCAGAGTCACAGAGCTAGCAAGTGTCTGAGGTTAGACTAGAATAGGGGAAGTTGAGACTTCCTGATTCCAAGCTTGTCACTCTATCCACTGTGCTAACTTGCTGAGAAGGGAAAAGACAGAGATTCCTTAATTGGTTAAAATGTTGTTATCTTCAAAAATATGAGACACAGTAGATTATTTTTTTTTAACTTTACATAGTATGTGAGATAGGAAAGACCTAAAACATAGAGAATAGAAGTACTGCAAATTTACATTAAAGTGAAGGATTGTTTTAAGATGACATTTCTCCATTGAGAAAGGACAGATAGTGTCTCTCTTTCACCATACATTTATGGAGTCAGACAAAAGGTTATTTATTATTATTAATATTATTACCACCAAGGAGTAGTTGAAGAGGACTAGAATGGGCTATGAGAATAATGGTGTTCATAGTGTCAAATACAGCTGGCAAGTATAAGATGACAAGGACAGCTGAGTTATCTCAGGATTTAAATAGGACAATCCCAAATGAAACTTTAATGAGATAAATTTCAGCAAAATGGCTTTGTCTTACTCCAAAATGAAGCAGTCCAAAGAGAGGATAGAGAGGTAACAGTTAAACAAACTACATTTGAAGGATTTAGATGATAAAGGGCAGTAAATGATGATGAGTATGTCCTTCATTTCTGAATGTAATAATTTAGAAATGCCTAATTTTTTGAAAGGGAAAAGATGCTTTCAAATTATTGAAAACAAGTGACATTTTAAATTCATTGTAGAGAATCTCATAGTTTATTAAAATGACTTTCATTTATTCTCCAATTTGCTTTTTAAAAATATCACATTACCTGTTATTGAATTGCAATTACTTCTGTACTTGATTGTGATACCTCTTAAAATATAAGAATACAGGATATTAGGGGCAGCCAGGTGTAATGTAATACCAAGCAAAGGCAACTTCCCAGGTTCAAAATACCAGCATAGGTGCTCTCTATTTTATTCAGTAACAAACCCAGAACAGAGAAGATCAAAA
>NW_027187278.1:5048764-5061015 GCF_028583685.1 Petaurus breviceps papuanus | reverse complement strand
GGAGGTCTTTTCTTCATCTTGACACGAGGCAAGTTCTCAGCAATCTTGGTTCCTGGGGAGACAAGGCTTAGCAAGGCCATAAGATACATTTCCAGTCCCTTCATGAATTTGTCCTCTGTCTGTAGAACAGTCCTAGAACCCCTGAACACATTAGCAAAGCCCTCTCCCAGGATTTCTGTAAACATACAACAAGAAAATCCTTCTTCAGGGCTTCTGAACCAACAGAAAGGCTCCCAGACCCCTGCAACAACAGCACTGTCCTTCACCAGTGGACAGTATTCACTCTGTCTGCAGGACAGTCTCCAGACCCCTGCAACAACAGTACTGTCCCTCACCAGTGGACAGTATTCACTCTCTGTCTGCAGGACAGTCTCAGGGCTTCTTAGCGAACAGCCAGGTTCCAGAACTTCTTCAACAAAAGGACTGTCTTTCACCAGTGGACAAATCTGGCAAAACAACATCAAAACAGACAGACAAAGTACCAGCAAAACAGCCATGTCTCCTCAGTCCTTGGAAGCTCAGGGGGCAGGTCTCAAAAGTCCAGGGCAATTCAAAGCGGCCACCAGCAATTCTCTTAGTCTCTCTCTCTCTCCACGAGGTGCTGCTTCCAAAAAAAATCTTCCGCCTCTCTCTTGTCTCTCCAAATCTACGTCACCAGCTCCTCCCAGTTCAGGACTTTCTTTTCACATCAAAAAGTCCATCCCACAGGTGGGATTAACAAGCTCTGGGTTTTTAACACAATCAATTTGAAAACCAAGCCAATACAGGGGAATCTTTAATTGCCATTACTATCACACCAGGTAGCACAGCAAGTAAGAGCACTGGCTCCAGTGTTGAGAAGACCTGGAGATTGAATCCCGGGCTCAGACACTTAGCACCCATCCAGAAACACCTGGTCCTGTAACCTTGAGCAAGTTGCTTAACCCCAGTTGCGTAGGGGCAGCCAGGTGGCTCAGCGAGTTAGAGCACCGGCTCCAGTGTTGGGATGACCTGGGGGATCGAATCCGGGCTCAGATACTTAGCACCACACCCAGAAATCACTGGCCTTGTAACCCTGAGCAAGTTACTTAACCCCAATTGCTTTAAAAAAAAAAAAGAATACAGGATATTAAGATCACATGAAATTGATGTCATAGTTATCCTGAAGGGGGAACATTCAAGGTATTCGGGATAGCCACAGAAAATTCCCAGAACTGAGAGTTGAGTGGCATGTTCATAAAATAGCCAGGACACCTAGCATCACTAGATTAAAGGGTAGGTATCAGGGAGTAGGATGCAAGAAGACTTGAAAAATAGGAGGGGCCTAGTTATTAAGGGCTCTGAAATAAATAATTATAAATCCAAAGACTTCAGCTTCTGGGAGAAGAACTCACTATTTGACAAAAACTGCTGGGAAAACTGGAAAATAGTATGGCAGAAACTGGGAATAAACCAATTTCTTACACGGTATACCAAAATAGTCTAAATGGGTACACAATCTAGATATAAAGATTAATGGTGTAAGCAATCTGGACAGCAAGAATTGTTTACCTGTCAGATTTAGGAAGATTGAAAGAATTTATGACCAACGAGATAGAGCATTATGAAATTTACAATAATTTTGATTACATCAAATTGAAAATGATTTGTACAAATAATGCCAAAGTAACCAAGTTTAGGAAGGAAGTGGAAAATTGGGTAAAAAATATTTTTACAACCAGTGTCTCTGATAAAGGCCTCATTTCTAAAATATACAGAGAACTGAATCAAATTTATAAGAATGCAAGTCATTCCCCATTTGATAAATGGTCAAAGGATATGAACAGGAAGTTTTCAGAGGAGGAAATTAATGAAAAAATGCTCTAAATCACTATTGATTAGAAAAATTCAAATGAAAACAACTCTGAGGTACCAAATCTCACTGGTCAGATTGGTTAACATGACAAAACAGGAAATAATAAATGATGGAGAATATGTGGAAAAATTGGAACACTGATGCATTGTTGGTGAAGTTGTCAATTGATGCAACCATTCTGGAGAGCAATTTGGAACTATGCCCAAAGGGGTATAAAAATATCCATACACTTTGACACAACAGTACCACTTCTAGGACTATATCCCAAAGAGATCATACAAGTGGGTAAAGGACCTATATATACAAAAATATTATAACAGTTCTTGTTGTGGTGGCAAAGAATTTGCATTCAAGGGAATGCCCATCAGTTGGGGAATGGCTAAACAAGTTGTGGTATATGAATGTATTGGAATACTATTGTGCTATAAGAAATGAGGAGCAGACAAACTTTATAATAAACTGGAGAGATTTATATAAACTGATCCTTATTGAGAAGAGAAGAATCAGGAGAGCATTGTATTCAATTATAGACACATCTTACCTCTGGTGACTTACTTTGATAGACTGGGCTCTTCTCAGCAAAGCGAGGTTATAAAACAACTCCAAATGACTCATGATAGAAAAGGCTATCCACATTCAGAAAAAGATTTATGGAGCCTGAATGCAGATTGAAGCAATCTACTTGCTCTCTCTCTTTTTTCTTTTTTCCCTTCTTTCTCCTTGTTCATTCCATTGGTTATAATCTTTCTTTATAAATTGACAAATGTTTAATGTGAAGGTATTTGTAGAATCTATATTTTCAGAGCTATCTCTAGGGACCTGTAAGTTTTCGTTTCTTTCAAAGTGCTATGATCCAAAGAGAGGCATTTACTACTCTTCTGGACTGTGCCAGAGCAACCCCAAGCACTCTTTTCTTCCCTGGAGCTATTAGGAGTGTTCCCATTCCACTGTGGTTATACACTCTGCTTTGCTAATGCTGCTCCTCACCCTGGGACTACCATCTAGGACTGTAATCTGGATCTGAGTATGAGCAAAACAGTAGAGCACTGTCTCAGTGCTAATTCCTTCTTACCAGTTGTTGAAACCCTTCAATGTCTGTTGTTTGAGAACTCTGGAAGCAGTCACTCCTGTTGTCTCTGCCTATAATGCTGATTCAGTCACTCTCAAAGCCTTCTCCTGGTTTGCTGTGGCCAATCTTGTGCTGTTGAGGCCTTTGCTGGACTTTGCTCCACTCTCAGGTGCAATAGACCTTTCCTGCTGAACTTTTAAGTTGCTTTTGGTGTCTGGACTGAGTGCTGGAAACTGCCACTGCTGCCAATGATTCAGTCACCCATAGGCCTGCTTCTGGTTTGCTGGTGCCAAGTCTGAACTAGTCCAACCTCTGCTGGACTGTGCTCCTCTCTCAGCCTCATGCAACAGACCTTTCCTACTGACTTTTCAAGTTGTCTTGGGCTAGAAAAATGTTTCACTCGGTCTTTTTGGTGGGGTTCTGCTGTTCTAGACTTTGTTTAGAGTCATTTTTGAAGGTATTTAGAAATGTTTGAGTTATAGCTCAGACGAGTCTCTGTCTTCATTTCACCACCTTGGCCCTGCCCTAAACCTAATATTTCCTAGAATAGTTTCTTTTTCCTTTTACATCTCTGAGATTTCCCTGTGTACTTTCTCCTGACCCTTCTCAGAGAGACATAATTCTCAGCAAAGAATGTTTCAAAATTTAAAAAGAACTAAATTATATATAATATTTATATAACAATAAAATACAATATACATAATAAAAATTATATATAAATATATATTTGCACCAATGTCATACTAGCTGTTCTTCAAATTACACATATCAGAACTATATGAAGTTTCATTCTTTGTCCGCATTATCTGGAATGTGCTCCCTCCTCATCTCCATTTCCTAGGTTCCTTGAAGTCCCAGTTAAAATCTCACCACCTGTAGGAAACCTTTTTCAGGCCTCTGTTCTTTCCCAATTTTGATTATTCCTGCCTTTAACTTGTATGTATGTAATGGTAATGGAATTTGAATCCCACAGTGGGAGGGAATTGTTGATGTGACAAGAGGGGGCTGAACTAGGAGGAACTGGTACCAGGTATAGGGAGAGGACCAAGCTGAAGGAGGCCAGAAGAACTGCTACCCAGGGCTGCCAAGAAATGAGGAGGTATGACTGTGGTGCTAGTATTTTGTCTGTCTATTTTGACGTTACTTTGTTAGATTTGCTTGTTGATAGAGGCCTCAGACCTTGTTGGTCCTAGGTTGATTTCGCAGGCAGAAGGTGAATTGAAGAGGATGCCGGCAGTGCGAATTAATGTTGTGGTATCTTTGTTAAGCTTTGTCTTCCCAGGAACAGAAACTGCTGAGAACTTACCTTGGGTCAAGATGAAGAAAAGATCTCTCTTTGTGTATTGAATGCTGTGATGATATTGTAACCTAGTTGTGACCTAGGGGTGGATGACTTTTGTGCTTTCCATTGCCCCCTTGAGAGGGTGCTTGGTGGTGGATTGATGATATTGCAATTCTGTTGTGATCCTGGCGTGGAAAACTTTTGACCTTTGTACTTCATGACTGACCAAATGAATGTATTTGTTTGTGATTGGAAACTAGTCTCCAACTGAATAGAGAGAAGACTGTGTGATTGACTAAATGAATGTACTACTCAGGGGTGTAGTACTTTGACTTTGTACTTTGTGATTGAATTGAGGACTTATTTTAATGATTCTTACATGTCTCTTCCTTTAGGTTGTCAGCTTCTTGAGAAGAGAGATTGGTTTTTGACATTCTTTGTGCGTCTAGAGATTAATATAGTGCCTTGTACACAATTGGAGATAATAATTATATATTTGCTCATTTATAGACCACCCTTTTATATCTCTGTTAAGAAGTTGTGTAAATTGTCCTCTTCTTTGTGGCCAATATCGTTCTTTATAAATTTTCAACATTTTTTTTAACTGCAGATTTTGTGTTATTGTTCTTTCAAGTGATTGCTGTACTTTTTTAATGTTATTTTCTTGGTTCTGCTTACTTCCCTTTGTATCACTTTGTGTATTTTTATTTCTCTTTGTATTAATGATACTTAATTTTAACTATAGTGCAGTAATATCCAATTACATTAATGTATGGTGATTTGTTTAGCCATTTGCCATTTAAGAACATCTACAGTGCTACAAATTCTTTTCTATTACAAAAAAATGCTCCTATAAAAATTGTAGTATATATAGAGCCTTTCTTTTTTCATTGGATTCATTGCCTCCTCAATGTTTTTAAAATTTTATTCCAGAGTAGGAGAAAAATAAATTATATTCCTCTTGGATACTAGCTCCATAAGACTCATGTTCTGAATATCACTTGCCAGAGTATTAAAAAAGACAGCCATCTAAATAAAGTACCCTGATGCTTCAGAAGTGCCTCACAATAGTTTCCAGTTGTCTCCTTTTCCTCCAGATGATTCCAGAAGTGCTTACTGGAACAACCATATTATAGCTATACTAATTGCAGTAATTCATCTGAATTGCTTACTATTTCTAAGTGTTATGTTACAAAATGACATTGGAAACCTAGCCCATCTTTGACTTCAAGGTCCATATTGGAGCATGGCCTTGGCCAAATCCATAACTCTCAGTGACCTTGATAGCTCTCTGAGACACATATAGTGGGAGATTTCTCAAGGGTAATTGCCTATACCAGTGAAGTTACTAGTCTACTAAAAATGTGGCACAAAACTACTTTAAACATGAATCTTTACACTGTCTTTCCTCATCTGTGAGTTCCCTATGTCAGTGATATCAAAGGTTTCTGTTTTTTTCCAATCCCTGTTTGACACCCCCCTGCCCCCACCAAAAAAAGTGTTGGGAATCTCCTTTGACAACTATGCTAGCCTGTCATCAGTTATGAAAGTTGTGACATTTAAATTTGACTAGTTACATATTCCTATAGTTTCCATTCCAGAGGAAAAGTCATAATACAGTAATAACTATTTAGTAACAAATATGAGAGGGAAGTTTTAAAAAAGATTTAATAGGTAAACGCATGTATGTAGCGGGTACATACCAGCAGCTGTTCCACTTATATTAAGTTTCATAGCACAAAATAACACGTAGTATAAGAACCAAAACAGTTCACTATTATTCTGGGCCCCTTTTACAGAATCATTTTCATTGTGGCTACAATGATTCTTGGCCCATCTCAAGTAAATTGTTAATGTTTCAGGACTTGGTGCTTTAGGAGATCAGGTGGACCCAATCTGCCCTAGGCAGGGTTGTGGTTATTCGTCTAGGTTGGTCCTGTCCTGTCTTGGACAGAGTTTTCATTGTGGAATATTACTCATCAACGTGAGAAACCAGTTTGAGAAAACATTGAAACAAAACTCGCTGATGTTTGTTAGTGAGCAATTGAAATATTCTAATCTGAGACACCAGTTTGCTAACAAATCTGTTCATACCTATTCAATTGATAGATTGTTATTGCTGTAACATGACTCTCTATTCACAAATTAAAACATTTGCAGGGACTTTTCCACATTGCAGGCAAGAAGAATTGAATCTCAGAGATTTCAAGGAAAGTTGTTAGGGAAGAAACAGAAAAAAACTCAATCATTCCTTTACTTTTCTTGTCATTATGTAGCATCTAACTCTGTAAGGTTGAGTAAAGGTGTTTAGCTTTCTTAACTCAGAAAGCCTGTCCTCTGGATTTTTTCTGCAAACAATTCTCCATAACCTAAATATTCTAGGCTAGTAGATAGGAGGAATAAGATCTACTCAACACACTCCCATCAGTTCAAAGATGTCAGTAGTACAAATAACCTATGTGATGAGAGCTTTAAGATGTGGGGGGGGGGCGGAGGAGGGAAGCAAGGAACCAGGTGTAAAAATATGATTTTTTAATGATTTTTATTATTTTGTATGTGACATTGAATCTGCAAAATGATTCTCTGGGGTCAGAGGAGGGGATACGTTGCTGGTATAGAGAGAAAAGACCCAGTTTCAATTCCTGAGTCTACTAAAAGTTATTTCTATGTCCTAGTAAAGGTACTAAGCCTCTCTAGGCCTCAGTTTCTTACCTTAAATAAAAGAACTGTACTAGAGAACCTCAAAGCTCTCTTCTATTACTAAATCTATAATACTATGATTCTGGGAAAATTAACTTTTCTAGTAAGGCCCTGGAAAAAGAGATGATAGCAAAATGATTCTATTGTTCTTGGCAGGTAGGTGACATTGAGAATTGAAAACTGGTTTTGGAGTTGCGAAGTCCTGAGTTTAAATGCTGCAACAGATAACTTAGTACCAGTGTGTCCCAGGACAAGGTACTTTAACTCTATCAGCCTTAGTTTCCTCATCTGTTAAGTGAGGGTAGTAATAACACTAACCTCTTCGGGTCATTATGAAATCAAATGAGATAGTATATGTAAATTGCTCTACAAACCTTAAAGCCCAAATGAATATTAGCTATTATTAACAATTATAACCAGGCATAGGAACATATATGTAATGAAAGATATCAATATCTGCAATCTTATTGATTAAATTCCTTGCTTCTGACTTAGATACATAACTCTAACACATCCCCTACTGTTTGGACTCTTTTTCCAAGACTGGCAGGTATAATACAATAGTCATCTAGACATTTTTAAATATCTCATCAAGAGCATCATCATCAAATGCTATTCAGTAACATATTTATGGCATTATGTTGGAATCTGTACAAATCAATTTCAGTACCTGGCTTAGCACTAAAAATAGGTAAAGAGAATGGCTAAAAAATTGAAATCAATTCCTGTGAGAGAGAAGAGAAAAATGTAGGAATGACAGAAAATGAAAAGACTTGTAAAAGTTGAAACTTATCAGATTTGATACTTTGGGTGATGAGTGAGAGACACACGTCTTTAAAGTAAAATGCATTGTCAGGCAACAAGCTTGGAAAATTACTAGCACGTCTGCTTGCAGGGAGCAGCCAAGAGCGTTTCCCGTCATCAAGGATAAGGGAGATGACCTTAAAACTGATTTACAGGACATTCTCCATTTCTTTTCTGGATTTTATGAGCATCTCTATAGCTTACATGCCTTAGGCACCAAAATGGCAATGGCAGAATTTCCTTTAAAATAATGTGTTTTCACTCATTTGAAATAGGTAATAAGATCAGAACACCTGCCTCCAAGGTGAAAATGATATAGCATCAGATGATTGTAGGTAGTACACATAAACATTAATAAAATATAAATTAAATAAGCCATAGTAAAAATTAAAAGTTAAATAAGGAATATGAAGAAATTGTATCCCCAAGGTATTGGACTAAATACATGAAAATTACACTGATACCATATTTAACTGAAAGACATTGTACAAAACAATTAGGACTGCAATTGCTAACAAGTCCTAATATTCTTCCTGCAAAAAAATGCATGGAATGAAATAAAAGATATTCTTGAAGAGTGTTCCTGAAGGTTTTAGTGGAATAAGAGGATTGAGTACAACTAAATCAGTTTAAGTTTTAAAACTCAGAATAAGATCCTATATTAATGCTTACTCCCTTCACAGACATGGTTACAGGGATTCTAAGGAGCATGAACCCTAACATACTTCTCGGTCCAGCATATAAGGGCAGAGAGAAACCATCTCAAGGCATCTAAGAAAAATCTTAATTTCTGCTATTAGGGAAGAATACTTTATATTTTTTTTAAAATAACACCCTCTTCTTATGGGAAAGATAAAGTGATGTGGGTAAGGAGATGGACTGGTTAGGTGAATATGAAATTAGATGAATATCAAACCTCAAAGAAGTAGACTTAGAGAAATGTCTCTACTGTCCCAGTGATCTATGTTCTTGTATCTATATTGTTTAATATTTTTATCAGATATTTTGGATGATGTGATGGAGAATAGACGTACTTACAAACTTGAGAGATGATATAAAGCTAGGAGGAATAGCTAACACATGGGACAGCAGGGTGTAAAAATAGAAAAAAAAAATCAATAAATCTAATTTAGTTCAGCCATTTTAGTCGTGTCCAACTCTTTGTGACACCATTTGGGGTTTTCTTGGTAAGGATATAAGAGTGGTTTTCCATTTCCTTCTCCATTTCATTTTACAGATGAGGAAACTGAGACAAACAGCATTAAGTGACTCGCTCAGGGTCACACAGCTAGTAAGAATCTGATTAGATTTGAATTAAACCAAATTTAATAGAGATAATAAAAAGTCTAATGCTTGTACTTAGAAATTGCCTTCTCAAGTAAAAGTTGGGAAAACCTGGCTAAATTGTAATTGGTAAAGATATGGCAATTATAGCAAATTATGAGATCTATGTGTTTCAAAATATGATATTCCAGTCAACATAGCTAATATAAGCCTGGGTTTCATTAAGAGAAAAAAGAAATGACAAGAATGAAGGAGATAACAGTCCTAATATGCTCTTCCCTGACTAGAGCATTCCTGTATATTTGGTTCAATATTAAGACAGGAATTGATCAGGTGGAGAGTATCTGGTGAAAGGCAACCAAGTTAACAAAAACTTGCAAAGTAGTAAAAGGAGCTAAGATATCCATATCTAATGAAAAGAAGAATCAGGGAGGGAATAATGGTTCTCTTTAATTATTTATTTTTAAAAATTCTTTTCCATTTTAATAGAGTTCCAAATTTTCTCCCAGCTATCCAACTCCTCACCACCCACTGAAAAAGCAAGCAAAAATTATATCAATTATACATGGGAATTGATGCAAGATATATTTCCATATTAGTCATGCCACAAAAATGCCACAAATAATAACAATAAAGTGAGAACATTATACTTCAATTTGCACTCAGAGATTATCAATTTTCTTTTCTGGAGGTGGATAGCATTTTTTTTCATGTTTCCTCAAAGAAAACTGCCCTGATGTTTTAGTACCAGAGGGCAAAATAGAGGTTGAAAGAATCCACTGATCACCTCCTAAAAAAGATCCCCAAAAGAAAACTCCTAGGAATATTATAGCCAGGTTCCAGAATTCCCAGATTAAGGAGAGAATATCACAAGCAGACAGGAAGAAACAATTTGAATATTGTGGAAACACAATCAGGATAACCCAGGATCTGGCAGCTTCTACACTGAGGGATCAAAGGACTTGGAATATGATATTCCGGAGGTCTATATATGAGGGTGTATGGGCATATAAATACACATGTGAATGTGTATATATGTTTACAGGTATACATAGATAGAGGGCACAGGACCAATTTAACAGGAAAGGATGATACTTAAAAGGTGAGATTAAGAAGTGAGAGAGGAATATAATGAGAGGAGATGGGGAGAGACAAATTGGGGTAAAGTATCTCATACAAAGGAGGCAAGATAAAATGGTTACAATGGAGGGTAAGAATAGGAAGGCAAAAGGGAATGGGTCAACCTTATTCCCATTGAATTTGGCTTGAGGAGGGAATGAAATACACACTAAATAGGGTATCTCACCCTTCAGGAGAGTTGGGGGGGGGGAGGGGAGGAGAGGGGGGATGATGGAAGGGAGGGCAGGCTGGGGGCAGGGAAAGAAATATGGTAAGCCTTTTACAATATTTCCACTATGTTTCTACTAAGTTATTGGTTTGCATTAGCCACATATGTACAACCTATACTGAACTGCTTATCTTCCCAGTAAGGGTGGGTGACAAGGAAGCAAGGGAATGAATCTGGAATTCAAAGTTTTAAAATCAAATATTCAAATATATATGTAGATATGTGTGTATATATATACATATATATATACTATTATTAATACTATTTTACATGTAATTGGGAAATAAGATATACAGGCAGTGAGGCATAGAGATCCACTGGAAAAGTCAAAAGGGGTATGGGAAAAAATATGGGAGAGAGCAGATTGGAAGAGGGGATATCCTGTGGGCCTTCTATTTTGGGGTGGTCGGTAGGGGAAAAGCGGGCAGAAAATTTGTAACTCAAAATCTGGCGGAAACGAATGATGTAAATCAGAAGTTAACAAAGCATTAAAAAAAAAAGAGACTGAGACAAGTGGAACGGTCAGGTCCAGGAGCAGAGTCCAGCTGGGGAATAAATACTAGATTAAGAGACAAAATAAAAGAGTGTGGCCATTAAAAAAATGCCCATTCATATCCTTTCATCATTTATCAGTTAGCAAATGCCTCCCATTTTTTGGTTAATTTTATAGTTTTCTGTATATTTGAGAAACAAGGCCTATATTTATCTTTTTTGCTGTAATGTATATATTTATATATATATATATATATATATATATATATATATATATATATAAACTTACTGCTATGTATGTGTATATATGTATGTGCATGTGTGTGTGTATGTGTGTGCATGTACATATCTTCATTGTCTATGGTACTATTTTATCAAAATGTAGTTTCCCTAATTGTCTATGTGTTTAGGTGTATTTTTGATTTTACTTTGTCTAAGATCATGATTTGCACCCTTGCCTTTTTATTTTTACTTCACCTGATAGATAATAGATTCTGCTTTAGCCCTTTATTTTAACTCTGTGTGTCTTTCTGTTTCAAGTGTGTCTCTTGTTAAAAAACAAAACAAAACAAAACAAACAAAAACAAAGTTGTTGACTTCTGGTTTCTAACCCATTGTGATAGTAATGGCAATTAAAGATTCCCCTGTATTGGCTTGGTTTTCAAATTGATTGTATTAAAACCCAGAGTTTGTTAATCCCACCTGTGGGATGGGCTTGTTGATGTGAAAAGAAAGTCCTGAAGTAGGAGGAGCTGGTGATGTAGATTTGGAGAGACAAGAGAGAGGCGGAAGTTCTTTTTTGGAAGCAGCACCTCGTGGAGAGAGAGACTAAGAGATTGTTGGTGGCCGCTTTGAATTGCCCTGGACTTTTGAGACCTGCCCCCTGAGCTGCCAAGGACTGAGGAGACATGGCTGTTTTGCTGGTACTTTGTCTGTCTGTTTTGATGTTATTTTGCCAGATTTGTCCACTGGTGAAAGACTGTCCTGTTGAAGAAGTCCTGGAACCTGGCATTTGGTTAAGAAGGCCTGAGACTGTCCTGCAGACAGAGAGTGAATACTGTCCACTGGTGAGGGACAGTACTGAGAGTGAATACTGTCCACTGGTGAGGGACAGTACTGTTGTTGCAGGGGTTTGGAGACTGTCCGGCAGACAGAATGAATACTGTCCACTGGTGAAGGACAGTGCTGTTGTTGCAGGGATCTGGGAGCCTTTCTGTTGGTTCAGAAGCCCTGAAGAAGGATTTTCTTGTTGTATGTTTACAGAAATCCTGGGAGAGGGCTTTGCTAATGTGTTCAGGGGTTCTAGGACTGTTCTACAGACAGAGGATAAATTCATGAAGGGACTGGCAATGTATCTTATGGCCTTGCTAAGCCTTGTCTCTCCAGGAACTAAGATTGCTGAGAACTTGCCTCGTGTCAAGATGAAGAAAAGACCTCC
>NW_027187278.1:4987492-5048364 GCF_028583685.1 Petaurus breviceps papuanus | reverse complement strand
CCTTGGAGATGATTTAATCACACTTAGTAAATGCTGTATTTTGAATGCTGTCATGTTTTGATCTTCTCTGTTCTGGGTTTATTACTGAATAAAATAGAGAGCACCTATGCTGGTATTTTGAACCTGGGAAGTTGCCTTTGCTTGGCATTACATTACACCCATTCTGCTAACTGCTTCTGTTACGTGGGCCAGCTCATCCCATTCACATTCACATTTATGATTACTATGTATTTCCCTCAATCCCATTTTCTTGTTTCTTCTTCTCTCTCGTTTTATTCTGTCCCTCCTCAAAAGTCTGTTTTGTTTCTAACCACTGCCTCCATTATCCTGTCCTCCATTTTATCATACCTATATACTTTATTCCCTTTTACTTCTATCACCCCATTGTGTAAGATAATTTTCTATACCCAGTTGAGTATGTGTGTATGTATATATATATATATATATATATATATACACATATAAATGCATAAGATATACATGTATTATTATCATTATTATTCCCTCTTTGAAACACTTCTGATGAGTGTGGTTCAAACATTGCCTACTACCCCTATTTTCCCCTCCATTATAAAAACTTTTCCTTGAGCCTCTTTTATATGAGAAAATGCCCCACTTGTTTTCTCTCCCTCCCCTCTTTTTCCCTTCCAATCCTCTTTTTTACTCCATTTTTTTGAGGGGAAAGATCATGCCAAACTTTATTTGAAAACTGTTGCATAGAAAAGGTATTTGATTTAACTTCTTTGGCTCCTAAGGGCAGGCTGGTAGACAGCAGGCACATATCAAGTGCTTACTATGTACCAACCTCTGGGAACACAGATAAAAGCAAAAAGAAAGATATTTCCTGCCCTCAGGAAGGTTGTATTCTAAGGTGAGGATAACAAATATAAAGGTATTTGTAACAACACATTAAAAAGCAGGGCAGTGGTAAAAACGGTACTCATTGGGGCATAGTGGCTCAGTCCAGAGAGGGGAATAAAACATCATCTACTGAGGTCCTTCCCTGAAATGGAGACCTCTTGAAGAAGCAAAAAAATGGCAAAGGAATACAGTCATGAAAAAAATATATCTTTCAGGGTCAGAAAGACCTAGGCACTGTAATAAGCACAAAATAAGAAAAGGAAGTCAGCTAAGATGGCAAAGAATGGAGAGGTAGAAGCAGGGAAACAATGTGTAAATATTACAAAGGAGAGCATATTTGTGAGCATCAGTTTTTTAACAATAGGATTGGTCAAAAGTTAAATGGAGTGCCATAAGACATAGTGATCATCCTTCTATAGAGGGAATCCTTATTTGGGTACAAGTTATTCAAGCTGAACGTTGAAGTTTTTTTCAGCTTTTCTTAATTGTGTTTTTTTTTTCTTTTACTATAACGTTCATTCCAAAAATATTCTAAAATGTGTTTCATATGATTAAATATGTGATAAAAATATCATAGCATAGAAGACATATGGTCTCAAGCTTTGTTGTATCTTAAGCTTATGTTTTAGTAAAATACTCTTGTACTTTCTACCCAGTCTCATGTAAAGAGATATGTGATATGATATAATGTGACACATCATATGACATGACATGACATAACATTGAATCACATGTTACATAATACAACCTATTCATGCAACCAACAAAGTAGATATAGAGCATAACACTTCCAAGCAGACTTGCTTAATTTATTTTTGTATATGCTACAATAATAATAATACTTGATATTTACAAAGTTTCTTGTAATAGCCTTATAGATAAGATGAAGACTAGAAAAGATAATTAGGTTGTTAGCTGGTTGAACATGATTCAAAGGGTGGTTATGCTAGCCTCAAAGTTGTTTATAAGTATTCATCAGGGATCTGTCCTTAACCATGTTCTTTTTAATATTTTTATTAATGACTTAGAACAGGGGTCAGCAAACTCTACTCTGCAGAATGTAGTTTGTCTACTCCTGGTTGAAAATGAGGTATACATTGAAACACACACACACAAGTATATATACAAATGTACATATTACCCCACCTGAAAGGATTTACTAATGTGTGATTTAACTCTAAAAATTTAATAGATATAAGAACTAGAATCCAAAAAGATCTTAATTAATTATAATTATGGACTGAGTTTAAAATAGGGAAAAAAGTTCTTATTCGGATTCAAAAATTCTAGATAGATATTCTAAATGGAAGAGACATGTTTAAATAAGAATTCATGTATAAAAGAACTGGGAGTTTTAGTAGAAAAAAACTTTATAATTCAACATTATAATATCATGGAAGTAAAAATAAAAAGATCCAATATCATATTGAACTAATAGAAACTTGTGTCTAGTGGAAGGAAATAGTTCATAACAATAACTGACCTTTTTTTTAGTACTTTGCCCACATCACTTAAAATTCTTATATAGTTAACAAGCAGGATTCAACATCTGAATGTCCAATAAGTCTGTGTCATGGCCAGCAGGCCAAATGATGTCTGGACAAGTCATGTCAGGATAATAGTTAGGTAACTTAACTTCTATTGAGTGATGAATTAATTAAAATGGAGGGAGAGGCTAGGTAGCACAGTGAATAGAGCACTGGCTCTGGAGTCAGAAGGACCTGAGTTCAAATCCCACCTCAGACATTTAACACAAAACTAGCTGTGTGACTTTTGGTAAGTCACTTAACCCCAATTGCCCTATCTTCCCCCCTCCAAAAATAAAAGCAAAAAGAAAAAGAAAAAGAATTAATTAAAATGTCATAATAACCTAAAAGAAAAGTGGGGTTAAAAGGAGCTATAAACCTGAAGCCCTCTTTTCTAGTCATGGTTTTTATATGAATGAATTAATTGACTCTGTGCAATCATTAGTCTCTCCTGGTCTCATTATAAGCATCAGAATAAAATTAGGAGGTTCAAAGTTAAGGCCTCTTGCAAGGACAAAAATCTCTGATTTAAAGTTTTCAATAATATTCACTTCTCTTTAATCCATTTGCTTCAGTAATTCAACAAGGGACTTATTGAATGCTTCTTAATGTATACAGATCTATGAAGGGGTAAAAGAGGACATAAAATAAATATTAAATATATTTCCTATCCTGTAGAAGTTTGTTTGATTCAGAGATCTTTAAAATAGTGTGTTTGTACTACTCCAAATTAATACATAGTTTATAATCTTATAATTTTGTCTCTAAATTAAATCTTGCCCATAATATATACAAAATATTCATAGCAGAACATAGTGGGGAAATAAAAACCTGGAAATATTTTAGGCATGCTTTATCTGAGTAATTTTTTTTCTTTTTAATTTTATGTAGGATTTTATTTTCCCCTTGTTATAATAAAGCAATTTACAACATTCATTTTTTTTATTTGAATTCCAAATTTTCTCCATTCTTCCCTCCTCAACAGCTCTCATTAAGAAGACAAGTAATTCAATACAGGTTATACACATCTTGTCATGGAAAACATATTCACAATAGTCATGGTGTGGAAGAAAACATAAACAAAAAAAAGAACAAGAAAAATAAAGTTAAAAGAAAATCTATGCTTCAACCTATAATTAGACACCATCAGTTCTTTCTTTGGTGATGGATAGCATTTTTCATCCTAAGTCCTTCAAAGTTGTCTTGGATCATTGTATCCCTGAGAAAAGCTAAGTCATTCCCTTCTGATAATCTAAAAGCATTGCTGTTACTTTATACACAATACATTTAACTTTTAATCAGTCTATGCAAGTCCTTCCAGGTTGTTTTGTTTGTTTGTTTTCCTGAGAACATCTTGCTCATCATCTCTTATAGCACAGTATTATCCCATTGCAATTATATACCACAACTTGTTCAGCCATTCCCCAATTGATAGGCATGCCCTCAATTATTTTTGGAGGGGGAGAAGGAAGGCAAGGCAATTGGTGTTGAGTGACTTGCCCAAGAACAAGAACACACAGCTAGAAAATGTATCAAGTGTCTGCGGACAGATTTGAACTCAGGTCCAGGGCCGGTGCTCTATTCGCTGTGCCACCTAACTGCCCCACGTGCCTTTAATTTCTAAAGCTTTGTCATCACTAAAAGAACTGCTATAAATATTTTTGTATATATAGGTCCTTCTGAGTTTTTTTTAATATCTTTTAGGATACAGACCTTATTGTTAGGTCAAAGGGTATGCATGGTATTATAGACCTTTGGGCATAGTTCCAAATTATTCTAAAGAAAGGTTTTATCAGTTCCAAACTCCACCAACAGTATATCTATGTCTAATTTTTCCCACATCCTATCCAACATTTGTCATGTACCTTTTCTATCCTATTAGCCAATCTAATAGGTATGAGGTAGTACCTCAGAATTGTTTTAATTTGTATTTCTCTAATTAATAATAAGTTACAATATTTATTCATATATCAATAGATAACTTATATTACTACTTCATTTGGAAACATATCTTTTGATCATTTATCAATTTGTTAATGATTCTTGTTTTATAAATTTGTCTCAATTCTCTATATGTTTGAGAAATAAGGCCTTTATCAGAAAAACTTGCTTCAATATTTTTCACAGTTAATATTGCTAACTGTATTTCCCTCCATCCTATTCTATTCTCTCTCTCCTTTTCACCCTGTCCCTCCTCAAAAGGGTTTTCCTTCTGACTATCCCCTCCTCCAATCTGACCTCCCTTCTATCATCACCCCCTTATCTTATACCCTTCCCTTCCTTCTTTCCAGTAGGGTAAAAGAGATTTCTAGAACCAATTGAGGGTGTATGTTATTCCGTCTGATGAGAGTAAGGTTTACTCACTCCCTCTCAGTTCCCTCTATTACCTCCACTCTAACAGTTTTTCTTACCTGTTTTATGTGAGATAATTTATTCTATTCTACCTCTCTCTCCCTTTTCCTTTCTCCTAGTGCATTCCTCTCTCTCACCCCTTAATTTCATTTTTTAAGATATCAGTTCTTCCTATTCAACTCACAGTGTTCCCTCTGTCTATATATACTCCTTCTAACTACTCTATTAATGGAAAAGTTCTTATGAGTTACAAATATCACCAAGCCATGTAGGAATGTAAACAATTCGAATTATGAAGTCCCTTATGATTTCTTTTTTATGTGTACATTTTAGGCTCCTTTTGTGTCTTGCATTTAAAAGTGAAATTTTCTATTCAGTTCTGGTCTTTTCATGAAGAGTGCTTGAAAGTCCACTATCTCATTGAATGTTATTTTCACACTGAAGGATTATACACGGTTTTGTTGGGTAGATGTTTCTTGGTTGTAATCCTAGTTCTTTTGCCCTCCAGAATATCATATTCCAAACCCTCAGATCTTTTAATGTAGAAGTTGATAAATCTTGTATTATCCTGACTGCGGTTCCATGATACTTGAACTGTTTCTTTCTGATGGCTTGCAATATTTTATTTTTGAACTGGGAACTCTGGAATTTGGTTACAATATTCCTGGGAGTTTTCATTTTAGCATCTCTATAAGGAGGTGATCGGTGGATTCTCTTAATTTCTATTTTACTCTTTCATTCTATAATATCAGGGAAGTTTTCCTCGATAATTTCTTGAAAGATAATGTTCAGGCTTTTTTTAAATCATGGTTTACAGGTAGTCCCATAATTTTTAAGTTATCTTTTCTATTTTTATGATGTATCTATTTTGGACTATTTTTGAATTCAGTTGTTTTTCCAATGAGATATTTCACAGTCTTTCTTTCATTTATCATTATTATTGTTATTATTATTTCTTGATTTCTCATACAGTCATTAGCTTCCATTTGTTCCATTCTAATTTTTAAGGAATTATTTTCTTCAGTGAACTTCTGGATCTCTTTTCCCTTTTGGCCATTCTAGTATTTAAGACATTCTTCTCCTTATTGGATTTTTGGACCTCATTTACCATTTGACCTAGTCTGATTTTTAAGCTATTTTCTTCATTCAGTATTTGTGTGTGTGTGTGTGTGTGTGTGTCCTTTAGCAAGGTGATGACTCATTTTTCATAATTTTCTTGCATTTCATCACTCTCATTCCTTTTGTCAATGTTTCCTCTACCTCTCTTAATTTTTAAAGTCTTTTTTGAGCTCTTCCATAGCTTGAGACCAATTAACATTTTTCTTAGAGGCTTTGGATGTAAGGGTTTTGACTTTGTTGTCTTTCTTTGATCATGTGTTTTAATATTCCTTGTCACTTTCTATAATCAGAGTTCTTGGAGTTTTTTTCCCCTTGATTTACTCATTTTCCCAGAATTCTAGTTGACTTCTCTTTGTTAAAACAAGCCTCTTTGTTAAACCAAGCCTCAGCTTCTTGGGTAGAGGAGTGGTCTTGTGTAACTGCTTTCCGAGATGCTTCTAGGGACCTGTAAGTTTTCAGTTCTCTCAGGATGGTATGATGTAAGGACAGGTGTTTACTACTCTCTTGAGCTATTTTCTGGTCTCTTGGTGACCACAAGCACTATTGTCTGCCTTGGAAGTATAATGAAGGTCCCTGCTCCACTGAGGCCACAAGTTCTGCTGTGTTAGTGCTCCTCTTCGCCGTTGGACCACCATTCAGGACTGGAATCCACATCTGAATATGAGAAAAGTAACAGTCCTGCCTCAGTGCTGCCAAAAAGACTCCTGAAATCTCCTTTTGACCACTTGTTTGACCTTGTTACTCTCTACAAACTGAGAGCTCTGGAAGCATGTGCTGCTGCTGCCACTGTTGATTTAGTTCCTCCCAAGGCTTGCTCCTGGTTTCTGGAGACTGGGGATGTGCTGGGATGGCCTGATCTGGGCTGCATTCCACTCTCTCCCAGGTATGACAGATCTTCCATGAGACCTTCCAAGTTGTCTTGCACTAGAAATTTGTTTCACTCTATATTTCTGTGGGTTCTGATGTTCTAGAACTTGATTAGAGTCACTTTTAAAGGTATTTGGAGGCTTTTGGGAGAGATTTCAGGCAAGTCCCTGCCATTACTCTGACATCTTGTCTCCATCTCCCATAATTCTCAAATAAACTTAAGTTTAGAATGCTATTGCTTAGCAATCCATATTTGTTACAATAAACTTATTTTTCTTTATTTTCAATGGCATGCGGGTGAGTGGAAGACAAAAGATATTTTT
The DNA here is from genome assembly GCF_028583685.1 of Petaurus breviceps papuanus. NCBI lineage: Eukaryota > Metazoa > Chordata > Mammalia > Diprotodontia > Petauridae > Petaurus > Petaurus breviceps. The sequence goes on along the minus strand of NW_027187278.1, from coordinate 5,041,316 downwards.
ATTAACTTTTGTTTTTTTAAATAGAGAGGAGGGACTACTACAAATGTGGAAGTTTACATGCACTTATGTGATGTCAAGATGTTAGATTTGCATTATTGCTTTATTTTACTATAAGACATCTCACAAAGTTGGAGTTATCTGTAAATGTTAGTAATATAAAAATGAACAACAATGAACAAAAATTTTAAAACATGATCTTACTGAACACTAAGAACCACTGAAATGGGGAATTCAGAGAAATGAGGGGAGACTTTTGTGAACTAATATGGTAGGAAGTAGGAAGAACCAATGGAAAAAAAATACATTTACAGTCATGTAGAGAACAACATGTGGTAAAAGAACACAGAATCATGGTAATGACTAAATCACAGTGTCAGGAAACAAGTGGCAAAACACACCTTCTTCCTCATTTTAGAAAATTGGGGGATGATGGCTGTGGATTACAGCACATGCTTTCAGACTCAGTCTCTCTGTCATTTGGTTTTACTTTACTGTACATGAAATAGTACATAAAGTGCTAAACTGGGATTTCTTGGGGCATGGATTCAAAACCAATCTCAGAGACTTATTAACTGTACAACTCTAGGTAAGTCATTGATGTTCTATTCTATGTCTCATTTCATCATCCATAAATTAGAAATAATAACAACTACATCAGAGTTGTTTTGAGAACTTTCACTACAAATATTCTTAAAGAATGATGACAGTAATTGAGGATACCACTAATGATGATGCTATGGTGATCAATGAGTGATATATGAAGAGATGATTGTGGAATAAAAACAGAAGTCTTCAAAAAACTTCTAAAGGCATGCATATATACATTCACACAGTCTATTAGTTACCAAGTAGGTTTCTAACATCTAGTCTAGACTAGTAAGTGGTATTTTAATTACTTTTAAACTATAAATTATAAAATTAAAATTTGGATATCTGAAATGTATTCATGTTTTACAGAATTTAAGTATGAGGTAGAATTGAGTAGCTCTGTTAGGCTGTTATACAAGCAATTATGAAATGTCAATTTTTCAAATGGTATTTTGAAATAATGTTTAGAGATAAGGTAGTGATGTAGTATGGAAGGAACACTGGATTTGATTCAGAAGGCCTAATTCTCTCTTACTCATTCATTCTCTCTTACTACAAGTTTTGGCAAGTCCTTTGCCTCTCTGGGTATCAATATTGTCTGCTGTAAATTTAAGGGTTGAATTCAATTAATTCCAAGGTCCAGTGCTAAATCCTATGGAAATATTTATATTTTTATTATATTCTATATCACTATATTTATTTATTATATTTATATTATCCATAGATATATCTTAACTCTGAAGAAAAAAAAACAAGTATATAACAGTTAAAATTTTAAAAGCTCTTTTTGCCATTAAAATATAGATATCTCTGAATGTCAATTTGTATTTTACCTATTGTTTCCAAGAATTTGGTCTTAAATTAGTGCTTTATGATTAAGAAGAGACAAAATAGATGAGAGTTGAAAGAGCAATTTGCACGTTGTTTGATGTTGAGTAGACTTTTTAACTTTTGCTAATGTCAGTTTTCTTATCTTTAGGAAACTTTGAGTGTACAGGAGACACAGCTAGGCACAGTTCAATAAAATGAGAGGTTAAAGTAGATGATATGACAAGACCCTTCTAACTGTGAAACTTTGGATCTCTCAAAGTTAAGCCAGATATTTCAGGATCTCTTGTTAGGGTTCTGTGCACAAACTTAGCTGTATACATTTTTGATTGAAACAGCAAAAAGCTGTTGCTTGCTTCTCCAAAAAAAAAAAACATAAAAAAGCCATTGTAAATTTTACCATGTCTGGCTTTGTAAATAAAAATTGAATCATCTGTAGAGTGTATAATACCCTTTGCATCACATTTATCCAGCACATTTAAATTCTGCTGTGCCAGGATAAAGGGAAAGTATGCCAATATGATAGATCTGTTGTTGTTCTGTCTAAAATAGGCTTTGCTTCTAGTCTTATGGTGTTATTCTTCTCTCCTTGGATGGTTTAGCATACAAGAAGAGCTGGAAGGGCAAATTATTGTAAATGTATAATGCATGGAAGATTACCATAATGGGGCTGTTAAGTTCATTTTATAAATTTTCCTCAAGTGAGAAATTGTTTAATTATATGTCTGTTTCAAGGCTGGATTGTTTTAGATCTGAGCAAAAACTTCTTGGCGTAGAGTACCATTTATTCAAAAGATTATTAGTTTATTAAGTCCAATTCTCCTCTCTTAAAAAATTGAAGCCAGGCTTTTTCAGGTCATGAAAGGAAAATATAAGCATTCCAATCATTTTAGGAGTTTTGTGATACAATAAAGATGAGCAAATACCTACAATCAAGCTTTTGAAGCTAGGTGGGCCAGCATAAAACTTACAAGTTTTAATATGATAATAGATGCTCAATTAGAAGCCCTATATGGCAATACCTCTATCACTATCATTATTCATGTTGGTATAAATAATCATAAGGAAACTGTTTCATCTAAACATCCCATATTCTTGTCAGAAAGGCTATCATTGGAAATTTTAAAAAATGATACTAAAAGAGTGAGAAAAGAAAAATCACATTCCTTCCTGGATTCATTTTTTGTTCTTTCACCTCCTATATCTAATCCATTGCCAACTCTTGCTAATTTTATCTCATGGGATCATAAGATCATTTATTTAGCCCTAAAATATGTTTCATTTTCTCTTCTTACATGGTCAAAAACCTACTTTATATCCTTTTTATTTTTCTCCTACATTATTTTAATAATCTCCTTCTACCTAGTCTTTGTATCTCCACTATCATATCTCCAAGATCCTACCTCCATTCAGCTTCTAAAATGTTGTGGTTGTCTCCAACTCTCCATGGACCAGGCCCTACTAGCCTCCACTGTCTCTTGAAGTCTGTCCAAGTTCATAATTGCTTGTTTTCATGATACTTTATTTCCGTTTCAACCTCTATTATCCGCTTTTCCTTTTACCTTCAATCTCTCCAACATCAGAGTCTTTTCCAATGAGTCCTGTCTTCTTAATACGTGTCCAAAATATTTAAGCTTCAGCTTCACTGTTTGACCTTCCAGTTAATAGCCTGAATTAATTTTTTTAAGTATTGATTGACTTGACCTTCTTGTTGCCCAAGGGACTCTCAAAAGTCTCAAAACTGCTAAAATATTCTTCCTGAAAGAAAATGCTTGATTACACAACTCTCATGATGAAATTACTTCTGTGGCATCCTGTTATTCCGGGATAAAATATAAATATTTTAGGCTGATACTTACGGCCTTCAAAAATCTGGTTCCAAAATACCTTTCAATATTATAAACTTGACTTAGTGTCCAATTAGTGTTATTACATATTATTCCCTATTATACACTTAATTCTAGGCAAACTGAATTACTTTCTCTTTGTTGAACATACTATTGCATTTTCTGCCTAGAAAAAAATTCACTTTCTCCTTTTCTTGACTTTTCTGTATTTCTTTTTTTCCAATCTCTGGTTTGGTATTGCTTCCCTGAATCCTTCCCTGCTCCATAGCTACTATATTAGTGTTCTCAGCTTCTTCGATATTTCTAGAGCTTTTTATCTGACCTTTCCTTTTTTTCTCTTTTGTTGCTGACTTTTATACATATCTTCTGAGTAGAATTTAAGCTTGAGGTGAGGGACATTTATTTTGGTTTGGTTTGGTCTTGTCTTGAAATCTCCAATCCTAGAATATCTTAGGAAGTTAGTAAATATTGAATTGAGTTGTATGTACAGTTACATTCAATAAATATTTATCAAATGCCTACTGTGTGCCTGGTACTGTGCTAAGCACTGAAGATACAAAAAGAGTTAAAAGACAATCCTATCTGATGAGGTATGGGCTCTGGGAGCCCCCTCCAGTTCTCCTTGAGTCCTTGAGGTAAGGCTCTGGAAATCCCCCCTCCCCTTGAACTCTTATTAAATCATCTAATTTGATGAGGCATTTGCATGAGGCAATAAGCCTTCCTTTGTGACTGGGCTCAAATCTCTGTCACTAGGCTTCCCATCCTTGAGCCTATCAAAATATCAATCCACCCTTGAACTGGCCTAGCCCCCCACTGTCTGTAGTCTCCAGGTAGCTTCCAGCAACTTACCACACTTAATCACTCATTGACCTCATTAACTCCTCCTGAAGACCCTCCCCAACTCCTCCTCTTGACCACCCCTAGCTTCCTCCCACAGCATTCTGTATATAAGACCCCAACTTATCTCCATGTCTGTGAGAGCGCCATAGAATAGTGACCTAGCACACACTTACTCTGCATCTAATGCAAGCGAACTTTTAATAAACTTTACTTTTCATAACTGTCTGGGTAAACTTGAGCAAGTTACTTAACCACAATTGCTGAACAAAATAAACAAATAAACTTTACTTTTCTTTGACTGAGAAGATTTGAGTCTAATTCATTTGGCAGGACCCAGCGGGTTGGTGTTTTGGGGTCTCCAGAGCAACCCTAACCCTCTTTTTGGGAAACCTCTTCCCTATCCTCATATAGACAAGAGTCTAATTTGATTGAAAATATGTATAAATTCCAACAATAATAACATCAACCTGTGGCAACAATTCAGTTGCCGAATTTTTTTTTTCAAATGATATTTCAGTTCCTTTCTTATTTTAAAGAGAATGAGGGATCAAAAAGCAGGATGATAATGAGCACCTGAAAAAAAAAATGTTGTGTATCAAGAATGTATCAAAAAGTGAAGATTGGAGCTAACTTTTTCTTATTTTTTTAATTTTATAATTTACCTTGGGATTCAATGCTATTTAGTTTCATCTGTGCCAAGGTAAGTAGAAGCTTCACAGGGTATGTATTATCATCCTAAGCATTGGTAATTCTTACTGATAACATGGCTGGTATACTATCCTTTAAAGAAGGAGAATCTGGTCAACATCATATGTGAAGTTTTATGTTTTCATTTTTGTTTCTAATATGATAGAGGTTATTATAGAGCAACTTTGTTCCCAATGGATGCCTCTCTCTGTAAAATGCATGTAAATTATTCTATATGAACATATATCAGTATGTAATAGCTACATACATGAACATACATGTGTATATATTTATACACATATATTTATGTATATAGACTGGACATGTGATTTCATTGGTTTCAGGAACTCACAAGAAATTACTCCCTCTACTTTTGCAGTTTAGTCCTTTCTCTGCCATTTCCCTTAAAGAATTCCCTAGAGCATTGAAAGACTACACCATTCATTCTATAGGTCAGGGTCACACAGCCAATTTGAAATGAGCCTATCAGAACCATAACTTGAACCTATGTTTTTTTGATGATGATGAATGGGTCCAGTTTCTATCCACTAATCCACACTGCCTTTCTTGTGTATACTTATATGCATAGACGGATGTGTCAATATACACAAACATTTCTCTGAACCTCAGTTCCCTCATCTGCAATTGAAAAAGTTAGACTAGAATCTGTCACTCCTTCTCATGATATACATTTTATGATTCTCTAACATTTTTATAAGGTCATAGGTTGTGTTTGTCATTTTTTTTGAAGAGTACCATGGCATCAGAGAAATAATGACATGATTTGTAGCTGACTTTAATTTGATTAAGAGAGGACTGTGCAAGGTCACCAGCCTCAAGCTCTGCTCCAGAACCATTTGGATCCAATGACCAGATATTCATCAGGATGAATGGAGATGAACCAGGATTCAATGGGAGACCCTGGCCCTTTTAGTCTAAGGCATTTTCATGTACTCACTGAGAGTGAGGTAGGGTCCATTCAGTGATAGGCCTCTTTAAGAAGGGAGTCAAAGTATGGCCCCTTTAATTAGAAAAAAATCAAGGCAGGAGGGGAAGACCCTCAGGGTTACTATTCCAAAGGACCAGAAGCTGTCCATTTAATTTGGGCTTTGTGAGCTAGATTGGTTTCTCTTTTTCTTCCTTCCTTCCTTCCTTTCTTCTTTTCTTTCTTCCTTCCTTCCTTCCTTCCTTCCTTCCTTCCTTCCTTCCTTCCTTCCTTCCTTCCTTCCTTCCTTCCTTCCTTCTTGATTTCTCTTTCTTTCTTTCTTTCTTTCTTTCTTTCTTTCTTTCTTTCTTTCTTTCTTTCTTTCTTTCTTTCTTTCTTTCTTTCTTTCTTTCTTTCTTTCTTTCTCTCCCTCTCTCTCTCCTCTCTCTCTTTCTCTTTCTCTCTCTCCCTCTCTTTCTGATTTTGTTGTTTCACAAAACTTAAACCCAGTTCACAATAGGTCCCTGCCCAAACTCCACTTAATGGCTGTATTTTGGGCCTACCTGGCTTAGACTGAATTCCAATGGCAACTGTTTCTCTTCCTGAGGGTCTTCCCCTCCCAATTTAATTTTTTTTCTCCTTTTTTCTAATTAGAGGGGCCATCCCTTGACTCACCTCACTGAAGGGGTTTTCCCTCACTCTGAGTACATGAAAGGCCTTAACCTAAAGGGGCCAAGGTCTCCCATTGAATCCTGATAAATATCTGGTCACTGGATCCAGATGACTCTAGAGAAGAAAGGGAGTGTGGTGACCTAGCACAGCCTTCCCTCACACAAACCAAAGTCAACTACAAGTCATGTCATCATTTCCCTGCTGCCATGGTCCTCTTCAAAAACAAAGCACAAACACAACAACAACAATAAAATCACAATCTTGGAGCTGATAGTCCTCCTTCCTTTTCTTCCTTTGTCTTCAGGAACTTCAATTCCCTTTAATTGTGTTTCAAGAAACATCTTAGAAATGATACCATATGGCATTCTATTTATTTGTACAAACCACACAGTTTGAAAAGAAGGATAGGGAACCTGTGATCTTTGAGTTGCTCAGGTGCAGCCCTTTGACTGAATCCAAACTTCACAGAACAAATACTTTTATTAAGGGGATTTGTTCTGTGGAGTTTGGATTCGGTTAAAGGGCCACACTTCAGGATCTATAAGGCCACATGTGGCCTCAAAGCTACAGGTTCCCCACTCTTGGTAATTCTCCTTGATTATTTCTTTCATTCTTTGCCCAGTAGTCAGGGTAGTTGGAGGTATTCTGTGAGCACTAAAAAAGTCAAATGTGAGGCAGAAATTAAAAGGCTAGGTTATAGTCTGAGCCTTACTATGCAGTCTTGTTGTGGGAATGGGAATCTGAAAATCTTCCCTGCCCCTTGGCCCTTTGATAGGCTTAAGTGACTCTGAGAACCTTCCCTAATTTGAAAATATACTCTGCCCCCTAATAGGCTGAATGTGGTTACATGGAGCCTGTGTTGGGAGGATTGCTTTTCAGGAATGCCCACACCTTGTTACTTTGTGATTGAGTAGTGGGGTCAAGAGAGTTGTTACATTCTCTGAGACAGGAGAAGGCTATATATACCTGATGTGAGGTTTTGCTTTGGAGCTCACTTTGAGAAGAGTTGTGTGATTTGACCAGATAAGACTCTGGTCAGCCATTGAGCCCCCCGGCTTTGAAAAACCAGATGTTGGTACTTCCCTCTCTGGTAACTGACTAGGTATGGATATGATGGTCAGACATCTGGAATCCTGTCTGTTGATGTTTCTCTGTCTGTATTTGTTGTCTGCTTGTAACCTCTGTAACCTTCAGAGGAAGTTCGGGGTGCCGACCCTTTTCCCCTGAACTAGGTAAATGATATGTGTTTGATTAAAGAAAGACTGTTAATCCATTTTGAGTTGCTTTCCTTTAGAAAAGCAGATCTAGGAACCTGTGCTAGCAGCCATCCTGGGTATTCTAGAGTGCTTGCTGCTAAAAGTCTGTGCATCATACATTCCCATTCTTCCTTATGATTAGCTATGTGCTGTACAGACTCACAAAAAAGTGTTCATTTTGTAACTATGACTAGAGAATAGCTATGAATAAAGAATAGGAATGACTAGTGAATCCTGACTCTTAATGCCAATTTTTCTTTTCATTTTATTTGGCTATAAAACTTAATCATGATTTAGGTGCATTTGTGTATGTGAAAATCATTACCTAAAGAAAAAGGGTCAGTTATCTTAACATTTATTTCAAAATATGCTTAGAATAACAATATTTTCCTGTTATGGAAGTATAATCTGTTAGAAAAGTCCCTGAATGGATAGTGAGTTGATTTTACTTCTCAAAAATTCTGCTACTTAATCTCTGACCTCTGACAAGTGATTTGCCTTTTCTTTCTGTAAGTGGACTTACTCATCTGTAAAATGAATATAGTGAAAAATCACCCCTCCTATTTCTCAGAGTTACTAGAAACATATATTTCAAGAATTCACAGAGCCTTTACCAAAGGTGTTACATGAATATGAGCATTTTATGTTATTTCAATTAGAGATCTCTCAATTTTATTAGAATATTCTTGCTGTCAGGATGCTTTCTCAGTAAAATCTTTTTGTGGGTAAGGATAGTTATTTTTTAACAACATGAACTTATATCCTTTAAAAAATCTCACTTTTTATCTTTCTATGTGCTCCCTCAAACATGAGTTGATAGTGGACACTCCCTGCTCACTCCACTTCTTTGGTGGACATATCATAATATCCTGTGGAGCTACAATGACAGGACAGGGCTCATTATTCACTTTTCAAAAATAAAAGGAACTACAGGGTACAGCAGGGTACTTCAGAGTTACAGAGAAAGAAAAAAATTAACTGTCAACTTATTTTCTACATTTTTGGGAACTAAAGAACACAGTCTTAAGACTTTTAATAATATTTTTTAATAATAAAAAAGTAATAAATACTAAATATTTGAACCTCAAAGATCATTATTCTGATTTTACCTATACACAAATTATGTTTGTCTTAATCAAGAGTAAAGGCACATTTTCATGATCAAATGCAAATTTGGATAAAAATAAATATTAATGTTGCAAAGTGAGACTTGGAACCCCAAAAGCAAAAATTGCAATTTTCATTACTAAAGAAATAGCTATTACAGCACAAAGCAGTGCTATCCATACATGTTTATTGGTAAAAAGATATTTCCTTGTTTCCTCTAATTGCCATTTTCTAACTTAATGTCAGAGGTTGGCATGATGTGGGGAATAAGAATGGGCAGGACTTTTTGAAGTTTTTTATATTAACTGATATATTAAGGGAAGGCTTTCTTGTCTTTAGAAGGTAGATTATTGTGTAAGTCAGGACAGTAAAATACCTAAGTTATCTTAGGTTATATGTACATAAATAATATACATTAACCTTCTTGACCCAAACTCCTTTATGTTACAATTCCAAAGGATAAAATTCAGAATGGATTTCATAGACTTAAAAATAAAATCAAACTTTATTTGTTATTTGCAGAGATTGAATTAACAGAAACTAGCTTATGTCTCTTGCAAGACAAGAAAACTGGTACAGATATTGAGGATATATATTTTGGGGAATTACAAAAGAAATATGACCTAAGAAGCTAGTCAAATAATTAGTACATTTTGGGGATCCAGAACATCTTCTATCACTTAGGAAATGTCTCAAGGTATTGAGTTATATAGAAGTTAGTGTCATTCCCTGCAGTGATAGAGATATGTTTGATCTCACGCCTTCATGACTAATCAGTACTCCATTCTCTATGCCAAAGATTCTTAACCAACCTTATGAATCTTGTCTATGAATCTGGATAAGAAAAAGAATGCATACTTATTTCCCCCAATCTTTCTAGCTGATATTTTCTTCTCTTCTGCCACTTACCTGTATAATGGGGTAAAGTGGAAGACAAAATAAAAATTCATTAATCAAAACACACAATTTAAAAGAATATAAATTTAAAAGTATATAAATGGTATTTATCTTTTGGCTTCAATTATCACAAAGACAATTGAGACAATCCTGTACCTGATGACCTTTAATTTAGTCAAAAAGTCTTTTGATAGAGTTACTAAGCTAGATGCTTAATGGAATATCATAGATTTGGTATTTCAAGATTTCAGGAAACTATTTTAGTCTCTCCTATCTTTATGTAGAATATGAAGAAATGTTGAATTAATAATAGCACAGTCAAGTACATTTTGGATTGGTTAACTGAAAGGATAAAATGAACAATAATTAATGTAAGTATAATAATCCAGATAGGTCTTTAGTAGAGTGGCAAAGTACCTTGTCCTTTGTCCCAACATAGGAGAAAAAAAGTCAGTGACGTGGATGAAGGAATACATAGCAACTGTGTGTGTGTATATACACGTACATACATATATATTAATTTATATGCATATATATGCCACACATATATGCACATATGTGTACATGTGTGCACGTGCATGTGTCTGTTTAGATTAAACACAGCTGGGAATAATAACAAATATACTGAAAGATAGAAGCGTGGTTGCAAGAATTCTCAACAAGGTAAAATAGAGAGCTAACTATATGAAATATAAGAGTAAAAGTAAAGTCTAGCATTAAACTTAAAAAGATGGAATATAAATTAATAGAAAGTTTATTCACAAGAAGAATAAATTGTGAGTGAGATGCACAAAAATGAGGGGAAGTTCAAAAATATATTGCATTTCAATTAGGTGAAGGAACTGAGGTGGTTTTTTGTTTTGTTTTGTTTTGTTTTCTCATGACCTGCTGGAGGATTGTCTTTAAACATTAAAGGGTTTTTATGTGGAGGAAGGATTATGTTTAATATGCAAGAAAAAACAATAATAACAACTGGTTTAAAGATATGGGGAAACATTTTCGAAACCTACACAACCACACACATACACAACACAACTTTCAAACAGCTACCATAGTTTCAAAAAAAAGAATAGACTGATGTTGGGGGTAGTGACAACCCTAATAGAAGAGGTCTTCAATGTGACTCTTTCGTTCTCTTTCTTTCCTTTCTTCTTTCCTGTCTCCTTACTTCCCTCTCTCCCTCCTTTCTTTTCTTTTTTTCATAAAATCCATCATGTAAATTAAAAAATAAAGCATCATTGTATTTAATGGATGTGTTCCCTGTCTCTACCTGATTCATCTTTGCCCACTAACACAGTAATGAATCAATGCCATTCAAAAAACATGTCCCTTTGGAGGCTTAGGTCAAACATTATTTAACCTACTAGTCGGGATATTTAACCAAAGCTCAAAAACAATCTGAAGAAATGAATCCTTATGAAACATCTAACTTATCCTTTAAAAGTTGAATTTAGTTTGACCTTATTTGAGAAAATAAACACGTCTTGTATCTTCTTGAACTCATTCAAAGTTAGGATCTATTAGCCTACAGAACAAAATTGTAAATCCATGTAGGCTTTACAAGTTATATAATCTGGAGGTTTCGTGAGGGCACACAGCTTGTAATTCATAGCTTTACTTTGGTGCAAAAACTTATCTTTCTGTAGAAAGATAAAAGTAAATATCATAGGAGCAAATGAAAAGAAAACTTCAATCAGCAAGAAACATCTCACAGGCCCTATCTTTTCTATAGTATACAGAACCATTCTATATTATTACCTTATTCATTCTAACAATTATAGAGAGCTTCATAATAGAGAATCTGTCTGTACAATACCAGCTGGGTTGGAAATATTTGAATCTTAAGCCAAAAAGAAATACCAATGCTAAATCAAATTAGCAGTTTTTCGTGTTCAACTACTGTGCCTAATCTTTTATGACATCTGGTACCTGACAGTGAGTGATTTAACCTAGGCTTTACCTCACTAGCTGTTCAATAAGCCTTTTCATTGAAAAAAAAATAACTTGCTGAGTAACACAATTCTTCTCTTCTTCTTAGGTACTCTGGAGTAGAATTTAATTGAAATCATTTCCCTTTCTATCAAGGTGGCATAAGTTTTGAAAATTATGTATATTATGCTGCTACTATATACTCAGGTTACCCATTCAGTGTCAACAAGGTGAAAGGGTTTGTCAGCAGAGGACATCATACTGATAGTAGTTGAGGAAGGAAAGGTTGACCTGTGATATCACTCTAACCTATAGTATTAATAACAAGGGCAACAGCACATTAGATTCTTATTTTACAAAGATTTGAATATAAAGGAAGTTTTGAAAATTTGTGGTTGAAGTTCTCCAGTGAATAAAACCACATAACTATTTTTGCTGTCACTACATTGCCAGGTTAAAATGTCCTTAGTCACTACATGAAAGTCAGCAAAGAAAAAATATTACAAAAAAAGAGTTGTAGTTAGTAACTGAGAAAAGTAGTAAGGAATATTCTCTTTTGAAGATTATGAAATAATTGGTGTATTGAATACATTCCACTTTTATTGATAATCAACTTGAATGTTTACAAAATTAAAGGGGATATTTTAGTAATTTGCAATGGAAAAAAATTCCAAATGCAATAGTTATATTTTAAAGAATGATTACAAATGATTTTACACATTAATATATAGTTAATATGTAATATAAAGCACAACCAAAAAGAAATAGACATCTATCTATTTGACTATTGCTATAAATTCACTTAAGTGGAACCTTAACCATATTAATGTTGAACAGCATAATGCTTATGAAAATACACTAATAAAATATCATTAAAATTCAGATAATCTTTAAATAAAATAAATATAATTAAAGCAATAGGTAAAAAACATAACAAGTAGAGAGTTTAAAACCACTTATTGTCTGAACATTATTTTCTTTAAAATATTCATAAAATATTTTAAATATCAAGTTAATTTAACCTAGTGGCTTTAGATGCATTTTCATTTTTAATATTATTATGAATCACTCTCATGAAGACTTATGAATACATTTTTTTCACATACAGTTATCAGCTAATACTCTGATACTTTGAGCAACCTGTAATCTTAACAATGGAGGCACTGCTTCCATATGGTGGAGATCACACTGTGTTCACCTATTCCTTATTCATCTACATCACTCTTTTAAATGACATATTTCTGTTTCCACATATATATTTATGTTTTGCATCATTAGTTTTCTTTTTGAGATAATGGTATAGATATGAAAGGTAATATGGAATAAGCATCAATAGGTCCATGACTGATTAGGTTTGACTGTGGAGGGGAAGGTGAAGGTGAAGATGAAGGAAAAATCACAAAGCCCTGAACCTTGAGAATTAGCAAGAAAGTGGTGCCTTCAACAAAAATGGGAAATTTGACATTTTATGCAAGGCAAGATGCCTATGGAACATGCAATCATAGGTTTTTAGAAGACCATTGCAAAAATGCTCTAAGAACTAGATTAGGTATGGATATAACACTGTTTCTAAAATCAATAATCATTTACCACTGTCACTAACTTCATCATATATGCACAGTTCCAGTCCTAAAAACTTTATTCTTAAATAGGTTTAAGTAAGAAAAATTATCTATATGGATCAATTGACAAGTGACAACTCTTGAGAAAGAGACAAAGAAACATAAGACTTTCAAGTCATAAGTCTCACAACTTTTTGGACATTGAAATTTTATAAGATGTAAGTAGAAAATAATATGGGTTCACATAACTGAAAACATTCAGATAATTGGGAAGCAGTATTTCATTGGTAGGTGAAACATATTTCAGTCCTTTAGTGTATCTGTCCTACAATCATATTAATAGGATATTTCTTCTATCAATAGAGATCACAATTCATCTATTTCTATCCAAACTATTTAACTCTTTATCATGTCTTCCTGTAAATAAAACCTGTTGGGGACACTCAATTTCCTGGTTGCTTTCCTCTAGATATCTTAATATTCTGATCACGCTTGTGGAGTTTGTGGGTTATACAGTGGTTATTCTACGTGAAGAAAATACCACTTTCCCCCCCAATCACACACATTGTTCTGATGATATACTTTTCATTAATTTTCCTACAAAATACCTTATTTGTAATGTTTTGCAGTATATTTAAACCAATAGTTCACCTCTTCACTGCCCCTTAAGTAATCAACATCTTTAATTTTTTTTGAAAAGTGTGGCATTTCATGACTCACAGCCATGCACCAAAATCAGAAGAATATTGATGCTAAAATTTGAGTCTTTATTTCAAATAAAGTCAGGAGAATCATTAAAGTGATTGTACAATCTCCCAACACAATCCATCTCTCTCTCTTCCATCTATTTGATTCTGGTCAATTAATCATTCAGAGTCCAAGATATATAAACTCAGTGAATAGCTCTATATGTTGCCTCACCAAATAAGAATTCTTATTATGATCTAAACTATATCCATTCTTCATTCACTTTTTTCTATGTGAATAGTTAAGCCAAGTTGTTAGAATTTAGAAAAAAGACTTTAGTTTTAATTTTTTTAGGGCTTCTTGATCTCCTTTTCCCCTAAATCTATAAAGTGAGTTTCCAGAGAGCTTTGCTATAAATGGACCATATATTTGTATGATCTCATTTCTGAATGCTATTCCCTCTTCAACTCTGGTTTCTACTTGTGGAAAATAATGGTAACCATGCCCTCTTATTTGTAAATTTTCAAAACAATTAATGGCTTACCTCTTTCCTGTTCACTTTTCCTTCCCATAGAGCCCAGAAAAAGAGTGGCTTCCTTTCCCTAGTTTTATACTCTTTTGTCTTTGCCAACTGTCATTATCTCAGAACTGCAATGTAATAGAAATGTTCCTTTTTCTACATATCATAACAAATGTTATTGACTTACATATATATTATTAAATGTATTATTCCCAAATTTCTGCTTCTTTATGAATTATTTAAAGTCTCTGAGCTTTAGTTTCCATGCGTAAAAATTAAAAGATTAGTCTAAGATTAAGAAGTAAAAGATATTTTAGAGATCTAACCAGAAAGAGGATGACAGATATTTAACAACTGTCCCTCTAAAAAGACAACACGTTGCTAAAACATTTTTGCATTGCTTTCCTAAATCTAGACAATCAACAAAACAATAAATCAAGCCCTGGTTTATAGTGCCAATTTTCAAGGTTTAAATGTTCTCACTGAAAATGTGAGCCAGTGAATGATCCAGAACAAACAGGTCTAACCTAACTTAAAACATATTTTACAGTAGAGGAAAAGGAGTTAGAGTATTTTCCCTTGGTCAAATAAATAGTGAGTGACAGAACTGAGATTTGAAGAGAAGTGAACTGAATTGAAATCCTATTCGCCCTTGTAACATTTCAAATGATTGAATATTCTTGAAGACTTTTATAATTCTATATTTTGTGTGATTTTAAAATCTCTCTCTTTTCCATATGTATGGTGTGTATGCATGTGTCTATATCATTGGCAAATATTATTATGATCTATGAAATTGTAATTATAAAGGCCAATGTGGGATAAATCGTATTTTCCATAATGATCAAGACAGACTGCCCTTTAATTATTGATTTTGTGCTCACAGTCATCAAAAAAGTATAAATCCTGAACTGGTCCTTAAAATCTTGCCTCAGTTTCCTCAATTGTTAAAAGTTATCTGAAAAATAAAGTATGCATATTTGCTATCACTACATATCACTCTGGTCAAGCAGCTGCAGTGGTTTCCCAGGCCTTTATGAGATATACCATATTCTTAAGAACCATGCTTCAGTAAACATATAAAAGGATTTCTTCTGCATGCTTACAGTTCCCACAATTTCCTTCTTTAGACCATGATTAAGAGTAGTTAATAGATGTTGTCATCTATTCTTTGCTTACAGAGCTAGTTTTGTGTAAGAATCATTTCACACCTGATAGTCTGGCTATCTTTGGGGAATTTGTTATTTCTTATTTTGCTACTGCTGTTCAGTAGAAACCAATCATAAATGGAATTGAAACTGATTAAGAATTCAAATGTGACTTTTCTGCAGTGTTCTGTCCAACATCTGTAAGAAGAGTAGGGTATGTCACTATTTCTAATTGACCTTTTGTTCACATAAACTTGACCTGCTTGGAGATATTCAAGCACAAATGACATGATTATTTGTCTCCTATGTTAGCGGGATTTAGTTAGTGGGGATTTCTTTCATATTTGGATTGGACTAGATAGCCCTTCCAACTCAAATTCTGAGAGTCAGTGAGAGTCCAGTAGTTTCACTTTTAGCCCCCCAAAGGCAATACAAATCTTCTTAATTTTTTTTCTTTTATTTTTCTTGATTTTTGTTTGTTGATCAACAGGAACCATGCAACTTTAAAGAAAATTCAGTGACAAATTTTAGTTCTGAATTTTCAATGAAAAATGTTTGCCTGCTTTTCTAAGGTGAAGGTAACCCTGACGATCAGAAATTCAAAGTCTCTTCACTTCAAAGCCCTTATAATCATATTTAGCATAAAAAAAATCAGTAGGTAGTGGTTAAAAGGAGATAATTTTATATCCACATTATAGAACAGAAAACTGAATTGCAGAGAGATTAAGTGGATTGCTTAAGGTGACACAGCAAGACACTAGAGGAAGCAAACCATGAACCAAAGATACCCTGCTTTCTAATCCTTTGTTTTGGCCCAATGCACTGTACTACATCTATTGCAACCATATGATAAATGAATAAGTAATCCCTTTCAGAAGTTTACTCAATGGAGTGCTTTAGGGATTAGAATGTTATATTTCCCTGTGGCTGTTACCTATAATTGGTTATCTCTAACATTTACTCTTTGTAGAATTGCCTTAATTTATGGAATTCTCAATTAAATGACCCAGTATAACACAAAGGTTATATTCAGAACAAATATCTAAGCTGTGAGTCTTCTATTTCCATACCCTGCCCCCTAACTACACTCAATTTTATCTTGATAAGACCAAGATTGTTCTTGAATTCAAGGGTTGAGATTCTTTTTTTGTTCACTGAATTAACGACTGCTTTTTCTTACGCTTATGTCATCTATTATTCTGTTCCTCACTTAAAAAAAATAGAATTGTAAAATCACGTGAATCCTAGAATTTTATGAAGCCTTATAGATCATCTAAACCTTGGGTTCTTAAGTTCTTAATGTGTGTGTGGACGTGTGTGTGTGTGTGCACGCACATATGCTATAGACTCCTTTGGCATTATAGTGAACTCTATGGGCCCATGATCAGAATAATTTAATGTAAAAATAAAATCTATAGTGTTATGTAAAAATTACGTTGAACTACTTTTATCAAAATATTATTACAAATGTCATATACCCCAGGTTAAATTCCCCTTTTCTAAGAGACTGACTCCTTAATTAAATCTACTGGATTTCATTAAATCTACTAGATGCATTATGACTTGTCCTAAGTTACACAGTGAGTTAATGCAAGAGCTAGGATTAGAATGGAAGTCTCCTAATTCCCAGTACATTGAAGCTGCTTGACTATTATGATTGGATATGCTTAGTAGAACAGATAAGTAGAACAGTAGATATAATATTAGACCTGGAGTTAAGAAGAGCTGAGTTCAAATCCAGCCCCAGACACTACTAGCTCTATAACCCTGGGCAAGGCACTTGACTTCTATCTGCTTGAGTTTTCTCAGCTATAAAACAGGGATAACAATAGCACTTACCAAGAGTTTTGTTGGGAGGATTGAATGAGAAAATATTTCTAAAGCACTTAGTATAATACCTTACACATAATAGGCATGCAATTAAATGATTATTCCCATTGCTTCCCTTCCTTGCTTTCCCTACTACTGCATGGTAATAGGAAGATGGCTTCAGGTTTAAATAATTATAAAAATAGTGGTGAATGAAGTGAGGAATTATAAGCATATCTTTCGAAAACATCCATTAATACGATAGGTTCAGAGATATTATTCTAAAATAGCAAAAGATTCTCCATAAAGTCCTAACAGAGAAAAGAAATGTCTTGGCACTATAAATGCAAAAGAAGGGGGGACGTAAATAAGCCATAAAAAGACCATTGTACTACATTTTCCATTTCATCCATAGACTTTTCAGTAGTTATAATAGCAAACAGTTGTTATGTAGCTAATCTGACATAGCACCCCCATGGAGCTTATTGGTACAGAGAGTTTCTGTTTCTTTTAAAAGGGACTTAGGACTAGTGAGCTAGCTCTGAAGAGCCAGAAAGATAAAATCTATGGATGAACAGAAATATCTTAAAAGTTTTAGATATAAATCCAGATATTTTATGTTCCAGATATAAGAAAGAGCATTTGACTTTCTGAATATAGACTAAAGTTATTTTCTGGATCACTATGATTATGGGGAATTCTCATGTGAAACATTCAGGAAATTAAAAGGAGATTTCCCCCCCTTTTCATGCATTTTATGTTGATCATTTTCTAAAGCCCCCTCTACTCAATTACATATGTTGCTTTATTCTCTCATTTTAATTGTTTCTAAATTGAAAGGCATTTTTATAAATATCAAATTATGAACATGGTACTTCAGAAAACAAAGTAAAATATTTGCATTTTATATGATCACATTTAAAAATTTCAAATACTCCTTTTCTCATATGGGTATTCAGAATGCCCTCTACTAAGCCATCTATAAAATCCTTCAATAATGACCTTATGTAATATTTTTAATTACTCTTAACCTCCTCTATATCTCTGGGGCATCTTTATTGACATTCATTGATTGCAATTAACACACTTAGAGGCAAGTGGCTCACATTGCTTATTAAAATCACCTTTAACATTTCATTTCAATGGTTCTTTTAAAATCTATAAACATTCCCCATATATTTAAGTTTATACTGTTGGATTTTGTGTTAATTCTCTGATTAAAATAAAAGAGCACTACATTTGTTTGTTCAATTTAATTTTAAAAGAAATTGGCCTGTACAAATGATGAATTTCAATGCATACTTTGTGCATGTGTTTTCTACAGCATAAAATTAAACTTTGGATTTAGTTTATTCAGCTATTAGAGGACACAGAAATCTGTTATCAACAGCATTGCTCAAAATTAAATTTGTTTTGTTCTAACTATTCTCAATGGAGTTTTTATCACCTTAAGCTGAATTTGTATTTTCTGTAATTTCCCTAATAAAACATTCCTCATTAAAGTTGCATGTACCTTATGGTACAAAGAAATGTTTTCCCTCCCACTTCCAAAAGTAAATCACCTATATTCCCTGCTTTAGTTCTATTTGTGGATATTAAAAAAAAAAAATACTTACACAGGCTTTCCAAGCTCAGTAGCATTTTTCATATAGAAATATAACACTATCCAAGAATAGTTTGATTAGCAAAATGATTTTGGTATGGCCATTCTGATTTAGAAAGTGGGAGAGAGATTATAAGTGGAAAGAGTATGTTAGATTTGGAATCAGAGACTTGGGTTTCAAATGCAAGCTCTAATAATATTTTATGTTGAACCAGTTACTAAATTTTCCTGGTCTGTAGTTTCCTTATCTATAAATAAGGGTGTTGGATTAAATGATCCAAAAGTTATCTTCTACCTCTAAATCTAAAATTACTCAATATGGATCCATGGTCTTGATTTTTTTTAAATGATATAATGAAAAATATATTTATATAAGATAGTATTTATTTATTTTTAATCAACTAAACAGAATTATTAGGTGAAATCCCAAATAGAACGGCCATTAAATAAACTAAAAGGTGATTTATAATGTTCTTAATGATATTACATTCCTTCCTGAGTATCAAAATTTTAACTATGGACAAAAAAATCATGGTATACTAGGGTGTTCTGATTATTTAAACTCTGGAGAAGGGAAATTTACTTAAATTAGAAATAAAAAGCATATGGGAAAATGGTATTACTATAAATAGGGAGAGAGGAAAAGGAGGTGAAAAGAAAGGGGAGAAACAGGGCAGATAGGTGGTGCAGTGAATAGAGCACTGGCCCTAGAGTCAGGAGGACCTGAGTTCAAATTAGGCCCCAGACAATTGAGACACTAGTTGTGTGACCTTGGGCAAGTCACGTAACCCCAATTGTCCTGTCTTTCCTCCCCCTATAAAAAGCAAAAAAATAAAATAAAAATAAAAAAGAAAGAAAAAGAAGAGCCTAATATTCACATATTTCAAATTAATTCATTTTGTTCTTTTTCAAAACACTTAGCCCCATTTGGTTTGTTGGAATATCAGAGGATCAGATTTTAAAACTAATCCATATGAGCACATTTCCTATAAGGATTTCAATTTAACCAAGTGGTTTTATTTGCTTTGTCATATGGTATTATGCTTCAATAATTTAAAAATATGCAGTTTTTAATAAATAATTTGAATGCTTTTATGTCTTATAAAGTATAAAGACAGAAAGAAAAGATTTGTTTTATGGTAATAATTGTTAGAAAAACAATGATTTCTATATTTTTTCCTTACCAATCTCTAATTGAAGTCCAAAAAAAAAAAAAGCATGGAACTCATGAAAAGATCATTTTATGTGACAGAATAAACTGTTATAGTATTCCCCGAGGCTATGTTTAACAGCAGCACATTCAAGAATGCACATTGTTTTCTAATGATTATTCTAAAGTAGCTGACAGTATAGCTTGACAAAAACCAGAATTATACTCTTCTAGCAGTGGTGACTCTATCAAACCACTCTGGCATGAGAAGTTCAGGCAAAAAGCAATTTGAAGAAGCAGAGATTTGAATGTGTTATAATAAAAAGACCTGGCTAGGTACTATTTTAAAGTAAATGGTAAAATGTTTGGAAATACCATTGAACATTCTGGATATAGCTTCATTATGACATTTTCCTTTTAACATTTTCCTATATGTAATGTTTGTTTAAAAGTCTTAGTCAAAAACCCATAAAATTATATTATTTTCACATAAATAATTCAAACAAACATTGTTAGGGTACTTTGTAGTAAAAACACATAAAATTCTTGAACAATTTAACTCTCTAAAAAGTTTTATACATAGTGATCCTGTTTACATATTATGCTATCTGGACAACCCATCAAATGTTATTTTCCTCTTTTCTTTGATTAAAAACAATTTGAGGGTGACCTATTGTACCATATATTGAGATCACACTATTAGCTAAAGATAGTACAAGATATTTATATAAATGTATGATTGCCTTTCCGTCATTGACATTTTAAAATGGTGATTTCTGAAGATCCTAAGGTTTATCCAAAATTGACATATTTATCACAGGTTATAATAAATTATTAGCTCTCTTGATATAAATATATCTCCTTTTATATGAAGTGAATTTTAGGGGTTTACTTTTACCATCTTTCTAAATCTCTTTTCTTAACTCCTGGTATAAATATCCCTCAGGGAAAAAAAAAAGAAGAGAAAAAAGAAATACAGTTTATCAAAAAAAAAAAACCAAATTATTGAAAAAGTTGATGTCATATGCAGTGTTCTACAGTGTTCTGCTCCCTCACATCTTCACAGAAGCACAGCAGTCATCTGCTCATTTCTCTTCTTTGGGGCTGTTTGATCATTATAAATTTGCAATACTTACCTTCCATTGTGTTGTTTTCTTGTACTCTTTCAGTTTCCTCATCTGAAAATGAGGGATTTGGACTACATGGCCTTGGAGGTCTCTTTGATCTTTAGATCTATTTTCTTAATGATCTTATGTTGAACAAGACAGCATTGAAGACAAAGACCTGTTTTAGTTGGTAACAATGTATTTATTAATGTAGCTAGGGTTCCATGTACATGTAAAATAATCTGGCTCACATTTTTTTAACTTGACAATAAGGATGTCACAAGAGGCATACAATTAATTACTACTCAAAAAAAAACTATAACTTATGTATAAGACAGTGTGCTAGGTGAAGAGATAGATATGGATATTAATCAATATACAAGCATTTGTATAACATTTAGTATATATTTGCATCACATACTGTGCTAAGTACTAGGCATAAATAGAAAAAGCACAAATACTGTGAAAAATCAAGTCACTTATACCCCAAGGAGGGAAATAAGATATGAATTCAATTAAGTATGATATAAAATAAGACTATGTGAAGGGTGGTACCAAGTATGAAGTGATATTATTGTCAATTGTCTTACTGAAATAAAACAAAAACCACATCTCTAGCATTCCATTACTCTATATAATGGCATTTTAAACTACCATTTCAATTAATAGCATTATATTTTTTTAAAGTTAATGAAAGTTCTTCAGCTTGACTTGTTCTTTGTCAATCCACCTATTATTGTGACTGGGTTTTTGTTTGTTTCATTGTCTGCTTTTTAAAGTCTGGTTTAAATGGAGAGTGGTGAACTCTCCATTTAATAGTCTTTTTTATGGTTTTACTAAGGTTCAAAATCAAGCTACTAGAATCCATTTTTTTTCTACTTTTTGAAAATTAACCCAAAATTTTCTGTCTATTCATTCATCCATCTCCCCATCTACCCAACTTCTTGAGGGCAGGGGATGACATGGAATATTGTACATTGCAGCATCTGTGTTAATGTCTCAACCTCCTGGTAGACTATAAAGAATAGAAGGACTGGGATATTACTTTAAACATTTTTTTTCCTCAAACATGCAGAACATATATACCGGGTCCTGATAAATGTTTTCTTTTTTCATGTTTGTGTTTTCATAAAGTTAATCGTGGCTTCCTAAAATCCTTTGTGAAGAATTTTCTCTACTGACCACAGTTTTGTAAATACATTAGGAAAAGAGGTAACTTGGCTTGTAGAAAGTACACAACCTTTTCAATCAAAAAGGAAAAATTTGACTTCCATCCCAGGTTATGGATATTATAACTACCAGAAATGTTACAATAATTAAATGTGTAAGTATAAATTTGGCTACCCAAAGAAGGTGATTATCTCAGGCTATTTATTTGTTTACAATTTAACCTTTCTAACATATGATGTTATTTAGAGTAATTATAACATCATCCAAAGAATCTATTTGATATTCTATTGTTATTTCTGATTAGATGATTTTGTTTCTCTTATTACTTTAAAAAAAAGTTATTAAGTAAATTGCTGACATCAGTGGTTAATGCAAATCATATTTCTATAGAAAAATTCAGATCTTTTGCTGCTCTGTAGTACTTTCTTTCTGGAACTTGATTGTTCCTTGACATCATCTTTTGTTTGCTCATTTTTGGGGGAGGGAGTATGATGATGTCCCTATTTTTTTTTTCTATTGAGATCCATATCTTTTATTATGTAACAAAGACTTCCCCCTATCTGTAGGTTGGTGGCATCATTGTGTGATTTGAAAGGAGGCAGAATAGACATTTCTAGCCTCTTTCCCCTCTGGAATTCTCCAGGGTTGCTTTAACTTTAATTCCTGCCAAGAGGGCTAGGGCCAGAAGCTTGGGCACTGCTCTCCTCAGAGAGAGGGATTACCAGGCTAGAATTCTATCTATCTGCTTCTTTAACTATTGTAAGTCTAGAGCATGTGATTTTCACATTCATTCTAACTTATGATCACTGTTTCACTAACTGGGAGAAAAGAGGAGCAGAATCACAAAATTTGTATCTGAGTTTAGCTTCCTTTCTATGAAACACCAGTCCCACAATGAACACACATAAAAAGTATCAAATGCATTTATTAAAGTAAAAGCAAAACATAAGTCAGAGAATGTATATTTAGGAGAATGTGTACAAGTCAATAAATCATGGAGAAGCTTTCCCATAGGACAAGAGGTAACAACTCAACCAAGACAGAGAATCCTAGAGTCACCTAAGAGGAACTTCCCAGAAGTTTCTAGTATAGAAAGATGGAGATGGCGACATGATGAAGATTGCAACTGCAGCTAATGTTAGCTCTTTCTCAGAGGCTTTTCCTCCAAGAAATTTAAATGGGGTTTACATTGTCTTTCTTCTCTTTCAAAGCTGAAAGCTAGAAATTCCAGAAGTATTCTTTGTTATTGTTTTGTTTTGTTTTTTGGAGCCAAAAGTCTTCAAAGAGACAAAAAAATCCCTGAAGAGCTTAAGCTCCAAAAAGGGCTTAAGAAAACTGAAGAGTGCATGTCCCTTCCATAGTTACCAACTCTAAAATTTTCCCTCGTGCAAGTACAGAGCATTGATTATCTACCAATAAAGGAGAGAGTCCTATACCAAGGGGCTTTGGAACTCAGGTTATATTCACATGGACTCACTTAGCAGCAATATTCTTAAAAGGTACTCTATGAAAATGAAAATTTCCACAATAGCTTTCAGCCATCAGACCCACCGAATCTTCTAGATTTATCTCAGATAGTGTTCTTAGGGGAGAAATATTTTTCAAAAGTACTGTCACAGGAGCACTTCCATTAGAAAATTAAGGCTGATTTTAACTTGGATTACATTCATGCAAATAACTTTGATATATACATTTCTACCATCTTACCCAATCAAAACAGTAGTTTTTTTATCTCCTTAAATTCCTGTAGTGCAATACTGCTATCTACCTTCCATCCTACCCCCTCTTTTATTTGTATCTCTTCCTTTTCTTTCACACTTAATATTTATCTCCATGCTATCTTTACTCGACCCTGTTGTTCTTTGGTCCACCTTTTTCACTGTCCTGCATCTTTAAATTCCTCTTCGTATACTCCTTCCATTTCCTGTATAATAACTAAAACTGAGATTTCCCTTTATTACATCACATTCCTTACCTCCCTCTCTACTACTTGTCACTTATATTCACAGGGTCAAAAAAAAAAAAGAATTGGAATATTATTGATTCCTTATGTCTAGATAGTTGTTTTATCATAATTGCTCAAAAAACATTTTTTTCCTCCCACCTCTGTCCTTAACCCCAGGATTTCTAATTTCCTCCATTATATTATTTTATCAACAATCTCTACATTCTTCTCCAAATTCAATTCGCCCTTGTAATGTAACACCAAGGAAAGGCAACTTCCCAAGGGTCAGAATACCAGCATAGGTGCTCTCCATTTTATTCAGTGACAAACCAAGAACAGAGAAGATCAAAACATTTACTAAGTGTGATTAAATAATCTCCAAGCACTACCCCACCCCAGGACCTTCCAATCATTCAATCAATTACAAAGTCTCTGTTGTAAGTACTTCTCCACCCCTAGGCTGTACCTTCATTTGGTCCATCACAAAGCACAAAAAGGTCAAAAGTTCCCCACCCCTGGATCACAATTGAATCTACCCCAGAGTTACATCAAGTTTAAGCACAGCACTTAATACTCAAATGGAGGTCTTTTCTTCATCTTGACAAGAGGCAAGTTCTCAGTAATCTTAGTTCCTGGGGAGACAAGGCTTAGCAAGGCCACAAGATACATTGCCAGTCCCTCCATTAATTCATCCTCTGTCTGTAGAACAGTCCTAGAACCCCTGAAAACATTAGCAAAACCCTCTCCTAGGATTTCTGTAAACATACAACAAGAAAATCCTTCTTCAGGGCTTCTGAACCAACTGAAAGGTTCCCAGACCCCTGCAACAACAGCACTGTCCTTCACCAGTGGACAGTATTCACTCTGTCTGCAGGACAGTCTTCAGACCCCTGCAACAACAGCACTGTCCTTCACCAGTGGACAGTATTCACTCTCTGTCTGCAGGACAGTCTCAGGGCTTCTTAACCAAAAGCCAGGTTCCAGGACTTCTTCAACAACAGGACTGTCTTTCACCAGTGGACAAATCTGGCAAAAGAACATCAAAACAGACAGACAAAGTACCAGCAAAACAGCCATGTCTCCTCAGTCCTTGGCAGCTCAGGGGGCAGGTCTCAAAAGTCCAGGGCAATTCAAAGCGGCCTCCAGTAATTCTATCAGTCTCTCTCTCTGTCTCCATGAGGTGCTGCTTCCAAAAAGAAAAAAAGGTTCTTCTGCCTCTCTCTTGTCTCTCCAAATCTACGTCACCAGCTCCTCCCAGTTCAGGACTTTCTTTTCACATCAAGTCCATCCCACAGGTAGGATTAACAAGCTCTGGGTTTTAACAAAATCAGTTTTGAAAACCAAGCCAATACAGGGGAATCTTTAATTGCCATTACTATCACAACCCTTCTCTTATGAATTTTCTTCTAAACCTATAAATAAATTCAGGTTTTCTCTAACCAAATGTCTCCCTTCATTCCTTCCCCATCCTCTCCCACATAATATATTATCTGTATTCCCAATTTCATTCTCAAAACCCTAGAAGTAAGAGTCTTCACTCAGTTTCCATTTTTCATGTCTGTGGACTCCTTCCTCCTTTCCAATCTGCAATATGCTATCACTACCTGCCCCCTTCCACTGATATAGCTCTCTCCAAAGTCACTCTACTCCTTGCCTCATTTGTTCCTGTAAACATCTTCCTTTAATTATCTATGAGAAAAGAAAGATGACTCACCTACTCCTCCTCAGTTTACTCCCTTTTTTCTTTCGGCTTCCATAATACTGCACTCTTAGGGAATTCTCACTATTTCCATAAGTATTCTTACTACAATTCTTTTTTTTTGTTGTTGTTATCCATATTTCTCTCATCAGTAAAATCAGATTGTTCTCTAAGTTTCTGTCTTAGGTACTTTTCTTTTAATTCTCTGCTCTCTCTTCCATATTTCAATTGTCATCTTGACACATATATCTACCCCTAACATTTTTGCAGCATGCCAGTATGGGATTTCCAACTGCCAGTGACCAATCTCTGTATGGATATCTGATTGGCACCTCAAACTCAACCTCTACTTCCACTTTTACCACTGGCTCCCTCTTTCAGACTTACCCTCTGCTTTCATAAATGAAAAATCTTAGTAGAAAAGGTAGAATTTTCTCATGGCTACTGAACATAGAAGGCAGCATATTGAGGAGGAGGAATAGGTGGGAAGTGAGCAACTCATTAAATAGATAATACACATAAATGGAATTTAGATTTCCAGGTAATAGCTTAAATCTAGGAATAATGGGATCTTACCCATGGATTTAGCTTAGGTAAACTGGTAAAATTTATATGTCTATAGAATCTTGGAAATATGACTTAGAGAGCTCTGAAAGTCAAAGGGAGGGGAAAATGGCTTATGTTTATCTGCAAAGCTAGATATCATAGAGAATATAGTTATAAAATACAAAGGAAAAAACAGTAGTCATGCCTAGTTATTCCCAGTAGAACTAGCTTCTGATATTTATCCACAAACATGGAAATAAAAAACTATCTTTTATATAGCACGTTAAGGTGTACAAAGCATTTTACAAAATATGTTAACTTATTTGATCCTTATAAAACCCAGTTTCATGTGCCCTTTGTGTATGCATGCATGCATACATATATATGAATATATCTATGTGTGTATGAATGTAGTTGTATGTGTGTAGATGTATGTGTTTATTTGTGTATATGTGTATATTATGAGTGTGTGCATATTTGTGTGCATATGTGTGTATACATATATATTATAAACTGAGGCTGGTGAAGTGACTTTTCTTAGGGTGCCACAGCTGCTACATACCAGTGGCAAGATTAAAAATCACATATTCCTAACTCATAATCCAGTGTTTTCTCTATTGTGCCAACCAGTTGCCTCACTAAATGATTAATGAGATGGTGAATTAGATAGTTTAATAAAAGGATACAATTTTGATTTCATAGATATAACTGAAACTTGGCAGAATGAGACTCGTGGCTAGAATATGGATAGACATGTAAACCATATAAGTAGAATGGAAAGTGGTAGGGAAGATACATGAATATTCAAAAGTATTGAAAATAGAAACAGAGAAGCAAGTAGAACATTTAAGTCAATCTATTACACATGTATTTATAAAACACCTAGTATGCGTTGGTACTGTGCTAGGTGATGGGATGCACAGAAAGGCAAAGTTTTTCTTGCCTTCATGTAGCATACAATCTAGTTGGAAAGATAGTATATAAACAATTATGTGCAAACAGAATATGTACAGGATAAACTGGAACTAACTTCAGATTGAAGGCACCAGCATTAAGGGGAACTGTCATTGAACATCACTTAACGTCATTACAGAATGCAAGGTTTTAGCTGAGTGATAAAAGAACCCAGGGAAGTCTGGAGGTAAAGCTGAGGAGAGATTCCATGAAAACCCAGGAATGAGCTGATGAAGTATCTTTTGGCACAAAAAGCAAGAAGTATTTAGAGAGGAGAAAGGTAAAATAATACTGAATAGCTAGGAAGGTAACTAGGTGGCAGAGTGGATGGAATGCTGGACTTGGAGTCAGGAAGACTCATCTTCTTGAGTTTAAGTCTGACCTCAGATGCTTACTAGATTTGTGACACTAGGCAAATTACTTTACCCTGTTTACCTCAGTTCCCTCACCTATAAAATGAGCTGGAGAAGGAAATGGAAAATGTTGCACGCTATTCCAGTATCCTTGCAAAGAAAACCCCAAATGGGGTCACAAAGAGTTGTATGTGACTGACTGAAATGAGTGAACAACAAAAGGAAAGGGTCAGGTTATAAAAGGATTTAAAATGCAAACAGAGGATTTTTTATTTGATCGTGGATTGAATAGGAAGGGCTAGAGTTTGCTTAATAGTGGAGTTACAGAGATCTGAACTTGAGCACAATTATTTTCATAGCTAAGTTAAAGATGACCTAGAGTGTAGGATAAAGCCAAAGAGAGAAAGCTGATTGAGGCATTGAGGGAGGATCAAAACAATGTTGTCTTGGGAACATACTACAAACACCTAGACAGAAGGAGTAAGTAGATGAGGAATTCAGAAAATAGACCACAAATCTCAGAAAGAAAAATGATATAGGAATCTCTCTGATAGACTGTTTCATTTTGGGTTTTGTATAAAAAGTGGCTAGTGTGATACTTGGTACTTAATAAAAGCTTATTGATTAATTTTTTTAAAGCAATCTGTTGAAAGCAATAGAAGTCATAAATCCTCTGTTCTGTGAAAGATGATGGGAAACTTTAGAGAATGAAATTCAAAAGAAATACACAGAGTAGTTTTGTTTTGTTCTATTTTTTAAATCCAGTGAGGAGGCTAAAAAGTAGATTTCTTTTTTTCTCGCTTAATGGTATTTTATTTTTTTCCCCGTTGCATGTAAATAAAGTTTTCAATGTTTACTTTTATAAGATTTTGAATTCCAAATTTTTCTACCATCCTCCCACCACTTCCCCTTCCCAAGACAGCAAACAATCTGATATAGGTTATACATATACAATACAATCATATTAATCATATTTTCACATTAATCATGTTGTGAAAGAATTAGAACAAAAGTGAAAAACCAGCAGAAAGAAAAAAAAAAGAACAAGATAAAACAGAAAAAAATTAAAATAATATGCTGTGATTTATATTTAACTCCATAGTTCTTTCTCTGGATATGGTAAGCATTTTCCAACATGAATCTTTTGGAATTGTCTTGGAACTTTGTATAGCTGAGAATAACTATTTCAATCACCATTGATTCTCACATAATATTCCTATTATTGAATACAATTTTCTCCTGGTTCTGCTCACTTGTCTCAACATCAGTTCATGTAAGTCTGTTATTCTTTTCTAAAATCTGGCTGCTCTTTATTTCTTATAGCCACAATAGTATTCCCATATATTCATATACCACAACTTGTTCAACCATTCCTCAATTGATGGACATCCCCTCAATTTCCAATTCTTTTCCAGGACATAATGAGCTGCTACAACTATTTTTGTACATGTGGGTCATTTTCACTTTCTTCTGATCTTTTTGGGATACAGTTGTATTGCTGGATCAAAGGGTATGTAAAGGTTCATAGCCCTTTGGGCATAGTTCCAAATTGCTCTCCAGAATGTTTGGATCACTTCACAACTCAATCAACAATGCATTAGTGTCCCAATCTTCCCACATTTCCAACATTAATGATTTCCCTTTTCTGCCATATTAGCTAATCTGATAGGTGTGAAGCGATACCTCAGAGTCATTTTAATTTCCATTTCTCTAGTCAATACTGATTTAGAAAATTTTTTTTCTTATTAGTATAGATAGCTTTAATTTTTCATTTGAAAACTGCCTGTTTGTATCCTTTGACCATTTATCAATTGAGAAATGACTTGTATTCTTACAAATTTTACTCAGTTCTCTATATATTTGAGAAATGAGGCCTTTATCAGAGAAACTGGCTGGGAAAAAAAGAATGTTCCTCAGCTTTCTGCTTTCCTTCTAATCTTGTTTTCATTGCCTTTGTGCAAAAACTTTTAAATTTAATTTAATTGAAAATATTAATTTTGCATTTCATAATATTTTTTATCTCTTATTTCGTCATGAATTCTTCCCTTCTCCATAGATCCTAATCCATGCTCTCCTAATTTCCTTATGGTATCACCCTTTATGTTTAAATCATGCACCCGTTTTGACCTTATCTTGGTATAGGGTATGAGATGTTGTTCCATGCCTAATTTCTGCCATTCTATTTTTCAGTTTTCCCCACAAATTTTAGCAAATAGTGAATTCTTATCCCAGAAGTTGGAATCTTTGGGTTTATCAAACAGTATATTACTACAGTTATTGACTACTATATCTTCAGTACCTAACCTATTCCACTGATCCCGCAATTTATTTCTCATCCAGTACCAAATAGTTTTGATGACTGCCACTTGATAATACAGTTTTAGATCTGGTACAGCTAAGCCACCTTCCTTTGCATTTTTGCTCATTAATTCCCTTGTTATTTCTGACCTTTTGTTAAGAGGTAGTTTCCTGAAGAGACCAGGATATGCATAGGAAACTCATCTTCCAACTTGTATTTTTAAAAGGAACATGGAGGGAGATGGCAGCAAGGAAAATGATGGAGGGTGGATGCAAAACTGTGCTATTACTGTAAGAATAGCATTAAGAGTGTGAAAGCATAAAATGAGCCAAAGCCAATAAAGGGACAATAGTATTTTTTCATCCTGTTAAAACAGTGGAAGAGCAGATGAAATGATAATACACAATGAAAAGAAATCTTATTCTGCATCTTTCTCTGCTGAAGATGATGAGGTTTACCTTGGAAATGTAAAAATAAGTGATTTATAGGGAGATGAAACAAAATGAGATGGGCAGCTAGGTGGTGCAGTGAATAGAGCACTGTCCCTGGAGTCAGGAGGACCTAAGTGCAAGTTGGGCTTCACACACTTAACACGAAAACTAGCTGTGTGACCTTAGGCAAATCACTTAACCCCGATTGCCCTCCAAAAAGCAAAAAGAAAAGAAAAAAGAAAGAATGAAACAACATGAGATGACCCTTCTGGTCTTCATGACTTAATGTCACTAGGTACAAATGAATTTAGGATCACCGGATTAAGAGCTGAGAGACTGAAATGGAGGTCATCCTCTCCACCCCCTTCATTTTAGAGATGAGAAAACTGAAGCCCAGAGCAATGAAGTGATTTCATCAAGGCCTCACCTATGAAGCAAATGTTAAACCCTGTATCCAAACTCCCAATCCTCTGACTCCGGACCAGTGTATTTTCCACTATATCATGCTGCCTCTGAGTTTAGTTTTAATATATTTATAAAAATCTGAAGCTCTACTTCCCACTAAATGTTATAATGTGAAAGGCATTTAGAGGTCCCCAGGATATTAAGATTATTTAAACCAAGTTGCTTACAAACTGTCAGACCTCATTTTTGAGTCAGTCTCAGTAATCTTTGAAAGATACTGTAGAATTGGTTTTCTACAAGAACCTTGTTCACATTATCTATCTTCTATATTATCTACCTTCCTATCAACTGGCTTATTACTGCCTAGAGGTTGCTTTTCTAGGTTCACAAACATTTTATTCTTTAAAAAATCAACAACCGGTCACCCTGAAAAAAAAAATAAAACTTCCCTTGATCCTGATATCTTCCGAAGTTATCCTCCATTGCATCTCCACCCAGTCATTTCTAGGTGGAAGCCTGTTAGCCTAATATCCTCTGGAATCTGAAGATTATAATATTGAGATGGTTCTCACTGAGGTTAAGAATAATCTCTCTCTTTACTGGCAAATCCAAATGAAATTTCTCAGTCCACCAAGACTCTCCTGCAGTATTTGATTCTATTGGTCACACCCTTCTTCTTCATACTTTCTCTCTGCTCTTGGTCTATAAGAAAGTGATCATCTGGATTCTACACTACTGAGGTGTTAAGTATAACTCCTTAATAAACAAAACTGTTGAAAAGTGAAATGAGCCTTTTCAGGAAGCAGTGGGATTTTCCTCGCTTGGATTTTTCACAGATTGACCATTTTTTGAAAATGTTGGAGAAGAAATTGCAACTTGTTGAAATTACCTGAAACAGTATTTTGAAAGTTAAAAGTATGACACACCGAAACACTTCTCATCCTTCAAGGTGAAGAATAGATGTCACATTATTTTTATAGTCTCTGATGACTCTCACCCAATCCTTAGGTGATGTTAGAAGTTCCTTTCCTCTCTGAGATTCTCTGATTCTTTGATGCACCTCTCCACCTTCTAAACTCTTCTGGTAGATACTGCTCTGCAAGTGTAGGTTCTCCCCCTTACACCTTCTAAAAGGCATTTATCTTCAGCTCTTTTTTATTTTCACTTTATACTTTGGCAATCTCAACCTCACTGGTTGCTTCAATTGTCACCTTTGGACTCTCATTTTTAACTATCCAGCCTCAAACTCTTCCTTGGAGTGCCAGTCCTATATCTCTAAGTAGCATATGGGCACCTCCACCTAAGTCACACATCAGCGCCTTAGAATCAGACGATCAAAAATAATCTTCACTCTGAAAGCTGTGTTTTCTATGAAGCTTGTTTTCATTGACTCTCCCGGTAATTTCTCCCTTATACCTCCAAATAGGTGAGCTTAATGTCTTTTGCAATCTGGGGATCATAATATTGAAATAGTTCTGTTTGAGGGTAATTATCTCTTCACTGCCAAATTCAATTGAAATTTCTCAGTCCACCATGACTTTCCTGCAGCATTTAGTACTGTTTTCCACACACATCTACTTCCCTATTACTATTGACAGCATCACTTTATTCCAAGTCATAAAATCTTGCAAACTCAGCATCATCTTTAACACTTTCTTATAATTCACCACACATATCCAATAAAGCCTATTAATTTCACCTCTACAATCTATAAACCTTGTATACCTCATCTCCCCTTGGAAAATTACAAGAACCTTGTGACTTGGACTATGTAACCAATCTCCATGCCTCCAGTATCTCTTTTCCTTCATCTATCCTTTATAAAGTTGCCAAATAATCTTCCTAATTCACATTCTTCGGATGGGGAAAGAGAGTACTGACTCTAGCTCTCTATTACCTACAGAATGAAATGCCAATTCAACCTGGCATTTAAGGGCCTCCCCAACTGCCCAGTCTGATTTCATCTTGTCTTTCTACCTTTAGTTTACACTACTTCCCTTCATACACTGTGCATTCCAATCAAACTGAATAGATTACATTTTTTTATGTCTCTGATGACTCCTGTTAAATCCTTAGCTGAAATTCATTTCCCTATCACTTTTTTCCATCTTAGAGCATTATTTTGACCTGTCCTTTGCCTCTGTTAGGAGAATGCCTACTTACTCATTCTTGTCAACTAAAACAATAAATTCTAGCTCTCTGCCAATGCAGATCAACATCTAATTTGTAGTTTATAGTCTTCAAGCATCGACTAGGGCACAAAAACTTTAAATGACTTGCCTGGGACCGCATAGCCACTAGTAGTCAGAGGAAAGACTTGAACTCAACTTTTCTGATTCTGAGATCACTGCTCTTATATGTCCCAAATCTAATATTTTAAAGACAAAGATAAAAAAGTAGTAAAGTCTAGTGGGTAAAAATTGGCAAGAAAGGTAATACTATTCAACATTTGTCCATATTTGGGTTCTCCTAAATAATAGATCCCAGTAAAGGAGACTTCTGTGAGATATGCAACTGAAAAGGGGTAACAGTTTTCTGTTGTCTCTGACTCTATCTCTCTTTCCATCTCACTTGTCTATTTTTCTCATCTCTATCTCTGCCTCTCATTATGTCTGTCTCTATTTCTGTTTCATTGTCTCTATCTCTCTCTTTGCCTCTTCATTACCTATCTATTGTCTGACTCTATTTCTGTCCTTGTCTTTGGATCTTTATTCATCTCCCTTTTTTCTATGAGAAATATGCCACAGAAAAAAAGAGTGTCTTCCTATAACATTCTAGTCGTATCATACTTTTTGTGGGCATACAAACAAGTTTTCATTATTGTATGCCTTATATTTAATGTCTTATGTTGTTATTCATACTGAATTGTTAAAACTCAGTATAGAAAAGTGAAAACAAAACAGAATAATGGGAAATAAAATGGAGCAAAAAAAAAATTCAGGGTAATTTGCATTCAACTAAGCAAATAGGTATTGAGCACCTACTATTTGAAAGGGATGATGGTAGGCAAGCACTTTAGAGAGAACGCACAAATAGTGCTATACCTTTATTCAAATGGGTGAAGGAGACTGAATAAGACAAGGATATGGAGGTCTTTGGGTGAGACCTTTTGACTGAGTTCAAGTTTTACAGAATTAATCCTTTTATTAAAGTGATTTGTTCAATGAAATTTGGATTCAGTCAAAGGGCTGCTCTTGAGGACCTAGAGGGCTACATGTAGTCCCTTGGCCACAGGTTCCCCACCCCTGACTATACAATGTAAGGCAGAAGATCTTAAATTTCATGAGATAGGTTGAAACAAATTGTCTTAGAGATTTGGAGTAGGTAGATATTTATATAAACATTATATAATATATATGTACCTCATAAAGAAAGGGACCTATAAATGGATAAAAATTGATGAAATGTACTGTTTCTCAGTATCTAATTTGCTTATAGCTACCATGAGCAATTTAAAAGTGATAAATGTGAAAACCTGATCCCTAGAACTAAGGGATATTGTCTAGTTAAAGAGTAGATGAAAGAAATGAAGATTTTATTCAATGATATTAGATAAAAATGAATCATATCATTGAAGAGACCCTACCTTGGACCAACAGAGTAACTTGGTTAAGGCTGATAGCTCAGAGCTATTAGTTCATTTCATGAGAAACACTTGTTCTATTCTGGAAAGAAGTCTTAGAACTTGTGCTCTCATCTGCTGCTTGGAAAAGCTTAGTGGAGATAGGAAAACTCTACACCTTTTTTTTGCATGAGGGCCCAGCCAAATAGGCCAACCTATAAAATCTCTATAGAGCTAAGACTTAGAAATGATTACTTTTGAAGAAATTATATAGCATCACTTCAGCGGCACAATATGAGCACTCCAGATATGGGGTATGGCCTTGTCCATTAGTGAATCATTCTATAGATTGTCACTAAGAGAATTCAAAGCCCATTCATAGTCCAGAGTTCCAGAGTCAGAGTTGTGAGTTGCCCTGGGAAACCTTTAAAAAAAATCTAAAAAGCAAAAAAGATGTGCCTGCCTTATATGGTTCTATATTTTCACCAATTCACTCCTCCATGGATACTGTATGCATTGTTGGCAGATTATGTTTTCAGTTTACAGGTGGAGTGTTATATTATTATTATTCTTTCTTCACTTCCTCTTTGGTAGAATTTTCTGATTAAAATTTAATAGAATGCAACTTAACTAATCTGTTCACTGAGAAAGGCTTGGCAGCTAAAACATACAGTTCTATGAGAGTAGTAATTCTACCATGGTTGTTGCCCCTACAACTGAGTGATTTGTAGCACTGGTTAGGTCCTTTGCCTTCTTAGGGAAACTCTAGTAAGGGTAACTACAGATTGTGTGAATGTGGGAGAAAAAAAGGAATAAAGAGAGAGAAAAAGAGAGAAACAGAAATAGAGAAAGAAAGTGACAGAGACAGAAAGAGATATAGAGAAAGAGGAGATAGAGAGACAGAATGTAGTGGCAACCACACTGGCATACCCAGGATGGCTGCACAGGTTCTTAGTTCTGCTTTACTAGGAAAGATAGCTATTTAAGGGGTCAATAATCCTTTTAAATTACATTCATTAGTTCAGGGGAAAAGTCAGCACCCTAAATTTGAGAGAAAATACAAGCAGAAATATAAAGACCAACAGACTGTCTTAATAAACTATACACTTAAATACATCCCTGGATCAAGAGAGCCTTTACATCTGAGCTCCCAACATATTAAAGGTTCAGAATCTCCACCAGGGAATCACAAGATATTTCTTATAAGTGAGCCCCCAAAGAAAACTACCCACTCAGAGTATATATACAATTCTCAGAGCCAGAAGGCATCACAACCCTCATGACTCAGTACCTAATTAGAAATTAGCAAAAGGTGGGAAAGACTTCCTAGAAGAAAGCGTCTCCTAAGCAAGCTTCGCCTAATGGGCACCATGTGAGGCTGACTAATGGGCAGGGAATATCTTATATTCCATTAACATTAGACAGAAACATATGAATAGACAGACAGAAGAAAGAGACAGAGACAGATAGACAGAGAGGCCCTAGAGTTCTCCACAAATGGAACTCTAATAATGCATTGAATTTCAACAAGCTAAGATGGTGAGTGTAGAACATTAGAAATGGAATAAACAGCATGAGATCACAGGATCATATAATCATAGATTTAGAGAGGAAATTGTCTTTAAAAGCCATGTTCATGCCATTACATAAAAAGAAAAAAAAACAGGAAACTGAGGCCAATTGAGGATTAGTGACTTTACTGAGGTCTTAGATGTAGTAAGAGAATTGGCATTTAAACCCAAGTTAGATGACTCTAAACCCACTTTGGAAAGAGTATGGCATATTCATGTAGAAGCAAATACTAGTTGACTGGAGTATAGGATGATGATGTAGACTATGTGAAAAATCAGCAATTTCACAACCACTAGGGAACCCCTGGTATAGAAACATCCTCAATGAATATAAATTTCCATTCTTTTATTACTTAATACATAAACCTTATGAAGACAGCTGGACCATTTAGAGATGAAATGACTTTAAAGTCACATAGATAATGTATTAAAAGCTGTTTTTCAACCAAGGGTGTTTCTAACTCTAGTCTCAGCCCTCTGTTTTCCACACAATTTCCCTTTTAGAATCTCCCTTTTACAATGAGGAATAATAGGAAATAATGTTGGAAATTTAGTTTGGATCCATATTAGAGAAGTCTTTCAGTTCTAAACATAGTTTTGTTTTTTTGCTTTAGTGTTTAATGTATTACAGAAATATATAATCACATAACATCCTTTCTTCTCTGAATCAACATTTTGAAATAATTGAGATGGAATAAGAATTAATATTGATTTTAAAAAATTAGTCCATATTTACATGCTGCTTTAAGGTCAACAAAAAACTCTCCTCACTATATCCCCAGTAGGAAGTGAATACTATCCTTCTTTGGTAGATGTAGAAACTGAGGAACAAAGAGGCAAATTAATTTCTTCAGGGTCACATATTTATCAAGTGTGTGTGCCAAAGACTAGAACTCAGGGACAAGATAAGTGTTAGATTAAAATATCATGATGTTCTTTGTTTTTGCCCCGATATGCTATGACCAAGACAATCCATTAGTACTGTAATGACCTTTGTTTATGCCTTTCAGCCCATTATATGCAAAGGTTCAGCACAGAAATAATTTCCTTAATATTGTCAAGCACTAAGAATACTTTCAGACATTTTAGAATAGCACTTGTATGGAATATTACAACTTAGGGAAGTTCTAATAGTGATTTGCCAGTAATAATTTGATTCACCTACCAAGACACTAAAACCTTTAATAAAACTTGCTCTGTCATTATTATTCATTATTCATAAAGTGTTGTAAATGGAAATGGTGCCTCGCAAAGGTTAGCATACTGATAAATCCTTGCCCTGAAGAATTTACTGTTCTAAAATTCCTACAAATAGACTACTTTTTGGACTTGTAGGAATTAGAAAGCTCATCAGTATATCATTTCTGTTTAACACAGCAAAGGAACCTAGGCAGACAAAGGTTAGAATGCAATTCAATGCTCTATTTTAATTTCAAAACAAAATTTATAATACATTGATTAATATGCTGTATCATCAAAGACTTAAAATATGATATAATTTTTAATTGAGTGATTTACTGATCAGCAACTGTACAACTTTTTTTTTCTTCAAACCTACTATTATGTGATCCTCTTTCAGTCTATGGCAATGATTTAGGACAGATGAAGTATATCCCTCGGGGCTTTCACACAATCTCCAAGGTTTCTCTAATGTGGAATCACAAACTCTTGTAGTGGCTATAGACCTTAGAAGTCATCTAGTCTAACCTTCCCTGAAAAGACTAACCTCCCTTACAAGATTTCTGAAAAGTAATTCATGCAGCCTTTTCTCAAAGCCATCCAATAATGGAGAATTCACTATTTTGCAATATTCCCTTTGATGTTTGGAGATAGTAAGTGAAAAAGCTGTTACTTATGTTATTTCTCTGTAACTCCTACTATCAAACTTCATTTTGCCTCCTATGGCCATGTCTAAACACTTTTACCTTTAACAACCCTTAATATATTCGGAAAAACATCATGCTTAACTCTTCCACAAGTATTCTTTCTTCTAAACTAAATATCCCAGCTCCTTCTGCTGATCCTATATTAATATGGTTATACATAACCCCATAATCCGAGCCATCCTCCTTTAATATTTCTACAACTTTTCAGTGTCTTTTCTTAAACTTGACACAATACATCAAAAGTGACTTCAAAAGAGCAAAGTACAGGCAATTAACCTCTCATTTGTTCTGGAACTTGACTATTAATAAAGCAGCTTAAAATGCCTTGACTTTTGATTGTTATATCACAATATTTAGCATGTGTTGACTGTAAGCCATTTAAATTCTCGTCTTTTTTTCAGATGAATTAGTTTCTAATCATGTCTTAAATATGCCAAAGTTTCTGTTTTTATATGCTATTATTGTTCTTTCTCTGAAACTAAACTAATGTCCTTACATGTACCCCTATTAGATGATTTTTCATTACATTTGATCATCATTATGCTACTTTGGAGAAGCAGGCGGTTTCATGTACCATAATTCAAACGACCATTATTACCTTGATGATCATCTTCCCTCAAACCTTGGTATACACAGCCCAGGTGCAT
This sequence comes from Petaurus breviceps papuanus, assembly GCF_028583685.1. Classification (NCBI taxonomy): domain Eukaryota; kingdom Metazoa; phylum Chordata; class Mammalia; order Diprotodontia; family Petauridae; genus Petaurus; species Petaurus breviceps. Next base: position 5,002,687 of record NW_027187278.1, on the reverse strand, counting down.
AAATCCAAAAGCCTTGGGAATAACAGTTTCCTCTAGGCCGTAGAAACTACTTTCAACCTCGCTCCCATAGCCATCATTGAAGAGAGAAATCATTGTGGGGAAGGAGTTACTTTCCTCCTCACAATTGGCAACAGCTGTTAGTCAACTGCTATGAATAGGTGAGTAAGTACAGGAGACCTCTTACTTTCTAGCCCAGACTTCACAGCCATCATGATGAGAAAAGTAGGGTGGTAGTAGCTCATATGGAGAAGGGGCCAGCCATCCAACTGTCAATCACCTGCTATCACACAGCAGGCAAATCAGGCTCCATGAAGCAACAGACAACTCTAGAAGACAACAGGAGTCAGTGTATGCCAGGAAAAAAAAATCACCATCAACACCACCTCAAACACCTCAGATTTTTATGGAGACAGACCAAGAATCTGAACACCAAATGATTAGGAATAAAAGCGCTTCCAGCATAGTATCTACATCCATTATCCTAGGAAGCAAGCCCTGTGGAGATGACATGTTGCAAGTGTTCCTAAAGGTGTTATAGCCACATTTATTGAAGCCACAGAAAAGAAACTTCTTATAAAAATCCTTGGAATTTTCAAACAATTCAATGTCAGAAACAGTTAAGATTTTTTTTTTAGTGTAAATAACATTGTGAGAGAAATAGCCATATGTCTTGTTGCTGCATTCTCAGGACCATGGGGCCTTTCCGTCTGATTTACAGTTGAAATCCTCCATATGTGATGACTCCCCCATTAGAGTGTTTAATAAATACTGTATTTATTCAGTCATGCAATATGAAATCCTGATGATAATCATTTACATCTACACAGTATTTTAAAGTTCAAAAAGTACTTTCTAAACATAATTTCACTTGATCTTCACAACAATCTTATGATGTGGGTTCTATCCCTATTTTAGAGAATAGGAAAATCAGGATCTGAAATGTTAAATGACTTACCTTAAATCTCAGAACTAGAAAGTTTCCAAGAAGTTCTTATTCAAGTTTTCCTGACTCCAACACAGTGCTTTGTTTATTAAACTATATTGCCTCTCTCTTTTTCCATGTTATGAATAAATATGTTTTTTAAAAAAGAAAGAGGGTATAGCTCTCAATACATGGATAAAGGCTCTGATCTTGCTCAAATCCCTTCCCAACCAACTATATGATGTGTAAAATCCTACTGAAATGCCCCTAACGCTGGGGCATAACAATCTGTTCTGCCAAACTTAAATGACTTCTATAACACCATGGTGAAGCCCTGCCTTCTTATCACATCAAATTTCTTTCAAAAAGCAAAAATGTCAGGTTTCATCCTTTTTTATATTGTTGAGTAGCACATGATACATCCCACATATGTAATAATTTTAAGAAAGAGCATTAGATGTTATTTTGTTTTCTTCCCTTCTCCAACTTCTAATAATCACTCCCATTGAGACATGATTATTCAGCAAACATTTATAGTTTAACTACATGTATGATGTGGACAGATTACACCTATTATTTATTGGTTTACTAAATCAAACTATGAACTTACAGAAGAAAGAGGTTTGGACTCATGCTTTATCAAGATATACTGCACGAGGAAGGTTTCACGGGCTAGGTAACAGATAATCTTATTAAATAAAGTAAAATGTCTAAACACAGCAAAATTTAAAGCACTATAAAAAGTTACTGTCATTGCGACCCTTTTCTTCTTCCTTTCCTTCCTCTATTTCATCATCCTTACTCTTCCTGTTTCTTTTACTTAACTTTGAATTAAGACCCTGGAATCTTGACAGAAGAAAAAGACTAGGGAAAAGGAACAGAAACTGGAAAGTATTAAGTGCTTAGAGTTTTGTTAAGTAGTTACATTTAGCTATAATAAAGAGTGCATGTAGGGTAGTTGGGGAAATTTAATTAGACATACGTAACATTGTGAGATTGTGAAGATTTTTGAACGGCACTTATCAGAATTTTCAACTTATTACAAAAGCAATAGAGAACCTAAGAGTTTTTTTTTTTTTAATAGAGGAGTGTGACATGATTAGCACTGTGTTTAAGAAAGATTAACTGGTGTGGTATAAATAAATGGGATGGAAGGAATGGTTCAATATTTTCTCCTTGACCTATTAATTCTGGCTATAACATTTCTGGGAGTTGTCATTTTGGAATCTTTTGGGGGACATGAATTGGTGGATTCTTCCAATGACTATTTTACCCTCTGGTTCTAGGATATCAGGGCAGTTTAGTTTGATAATTTCTTGAAAGATGCTCTCCAGGTCCTTTTATTTCTTTTTTTCTGCTATTTTAAAAAAATTATGCCTTTCAGGTAGTCCATTAATTCTTAAATTATTTCACCTGGATCTATTTTCTAGGTCAGTTATTTTTCCAGTGAAGTGTTTTATATTTTCTTCTATTTTTTTTTATTCTTTTGATTTTGTTTTACTGATTCTTGATGTCTCATAGCATCTTTAATTTCCACTTTCCCAATTCAAATATTTAAGGCATTATTTTCTTCAATTAGCTTTTGTATCAGTTTTCCATTTGTCCAGTTCTACTTTCTAAGGAGTTCTTTTCTTCAATAGATTTTTTTTTTCCATTTGTCCAACTGTATTTTTTAGATGTTATTTTCTTCAATTTTAATCCTTTCTTTTCCAAGCTATTGACTCTCTCTTCCATAACTCACACTTCTTCAGCCAATTTTCCATCTACTTCTTTGATTTTTGAAATAATTTTTGAGCTTTTCCAATAAGGCTTTTCGGGCTTGAGATCAATCCATCTTCCCCTTTGGGGCTTCATATTGTAGGCATTTTGATATTGTTGCCCTCTTCTGAGGGTGTGTTTTGATCTTCCCTGTCACCATAGTAACTTTCCATGGTCAGTTTATTTATTTTTTACTCATAGTTAGCCTATTGCGTGATTTTTACAGTTGAGCTGTGCTCTGAGGCCATAGGGGGTACTGTCCCATGCTCCTTATGCTGGGGCCAGGAGCCTGGTTACTGGATTTCAGTGTCAGGGCTTTAGGTGCTGTAAACTTGCCCACTTCCCTGAGATGACCCAGCACTGAGGCTGGAGATCTAACAGCTTGCCTGCTGAGCATGACCAAGGGTCCTTGGTTGCTGATCTTTGCTGTGACTAAGAGGGTCCCTCTCAGACACCATCTCCTATGCAATGTGCTACCCACTTCCCCACATGATGCAGACTTTTCCTGAAGTCCTTCTAAGTTATGTTAAGTTGGAAAATTATTTGACCACACTTCTTTGTAGGTTCTGTGACTCCAGAATCCATTTAGAGGATTAATTTAGAAGTTTTCAGGGGTGTCTAGGTGGTACAGTGAATGAAGCACCATCCCTGGAGTCAGGAGGACCTGAGTTCAAATCCTGCCCTCAGACACTTAACACTTACCTAGTCATGTGACGTTGGGCAAGTCACTTAAGCCAAACTGCCCCCTGCAAAAAAAAAATAAATAAATAAAAAAGAAGAGAGAGAATAAAAATCTAAATTATGGGGCAGTCAGGTAGCACAGCGAGTAAGAGCACCAGCCCCATAGTCAGGATGACCCGGGGATCGAATCCGGGCTCAGACAGTTAGCACCCACCCAGAAACACCTGACCATGTAACTTTGAGCAAGTTACTTAACCCCAATTGCTTTTTTAAAAAAAAAAGAAGTTTTCAAGGGAAACTGGGGAGAACTTTGGGAACTCCCTGACTTTTCTTTACCATCTCACCTCTGCCTCAGGAAGGAAGACATGGAGAAAAGACTCAAGATCAAGCTGGAGAGAGGTGAAAAAACCTGAATTATGGTGGTACTACTAGGAATGAAGAAGGTAGGATGCAGCAGAAAAGCAAACAAAAAGAAAATGTGATTCAACTGAAAACAACATATAAGCTATGGTATGGTGTTAAATAACTCCACATTTACCAGTTTTGATGATTGGAGAAAAATGTTACTCTTAATTGGATTGTAAAAATTAGGGGGTGGAATTAGTTGTGAGGAGGATGATAAGATGGGGGGGAGAAATTTGGGGGCATAGTATCATAGATTAAAATCTGTAAGAGTTTTTGGAGGGCTGGACAAACTCTTTCATTTTACAGATAAATGAAATATTGAGTTTGAGAGACTAGAAGAATATAGCAGTGTATATCCAGCAAGCAGTTGGAAATCTATGACTGTAGCTCATGACAATAGATGAAGTTGAGGTCTAAAGACAACTGAAGGATGACTTTTAAATATTTTAGAGACAAGATCAAGAAAGAAATAGGTCACTGTGGATGCAACATAATAGAATGATGGTGAGGAGGCAGAATTTTATTCAATTCTTCTTATTTTTTTACTGTATTCTTTTCTAGTTATAGTTGATCTTTGGATGGGGAAGTAGAGAACAAAACTATTCTGTAGTCTACCAGTGCTTCTTAAACTGTGGGTTGTGACACAGTCATAACCCCCAATTTAAGAAGCACTGAAGATGTTGCAGGTGGAAAAAGTTAAAAAAAGCCATGGTACAAATCTAGCTCCTTAAACTAAAATGATTTCCAGTCATCTTCAATTAGGTATTTCATTGGATGGCTTCTGAAGTGACCTGCCTTCATGAAATCCTGAGTTTGGGGTATGAATTTTCTATATAAACCTGGTAGCTGATGTCATCAATAGATGGGTGTAATCAAGTAGGAAGCATAATTTAGGGAGAAGAAGGATGACTCTGGACCAAACTTTGCAAGACATAGGAAAAGGGGAGTTCTTGAAGGAGAGAGAAAACTCAAAGAGAAAAAAAATATATAGAGAGAATTATGCTTCATTCAGGAAAATGTAAGAAATAATTCCAAGAAGAAGGAGGTTGGTTAATAGTGTCAAATTTTGTACAGGAGTCAAGGAAGGTGATAAATGGAAAAAAATCATTTTTTAAATCATTCATTAAAAAAAATGATGGGAGCAGAAATCAAATTGCAAGCGTTTACTTAAAGAGTCAGATTAATATGAGAAATTAAGGTAACGCATACAGATTACTCTTTCAAGGAGGGTGAGACTGAAAGAAAACAGAAAGGGGACATGATGTCAGGAAAGTTCTACTTATTGGTTTATATTTTGTTTTTACTTTTTTGCTTGCCAGTTTCTGGTTTTAGTACAGGGAAAGGAAAGCTGAGAAAAAGAAATAAGTGAAGAGGGAGAAATTAAAGATTAACAAAAGAGTGGCTACCATACAAATTCACAGAGAAAGTAGAATGAATGAGATGAATAGCATAAGTGGAGAAATCATGAAGGTAAGAAATAGAGACACTTCTTCCTAAACAAGACAAAGGCAATAGAGGCTAGGTAAAGATAAAGGTATTTTGAGGCTGAAAAAAGAGAAGTTAAAGGAGTTCATGACAGACCTAACCTCATTAAAATAGGACACTGTGTCTTTTGCTGAGTGCAAAATGCAGTGTGGGATTTGGGACTTAGAGGCTGGCAATGATTTGATAAAATTCTAATAGGGGATAAAATATATAATCAGTAAGAAATAATAATAATAAAAATTCTAGCCAAGAAGTTGTGAGGACTTTACATTAGAATGATTCTGTAACATACTCACTAAGTGTACCTTAATGATCTTTGCTTTCCTCCAGAAAATCTCTCAAGTCAGGGAAGAGCATTATAGAAAATTCACATATCTATTGTAAAATCAACAACAGCAGCAGGAACGAAAATGAGTGAGTTTTCCAAAGGCTTGTATGAATAAAACCTGAATTATATTATTAGTTAAAATGAAAATAGATGAATTGGATTTCACCTTCTAAATGGAGTGATTAATTTCAAAACACATATCCATGTTGGAATTTTAAGGGGCAGTAAACTCTAGGAAAAAAATTGACTCTACCTATTTATGCATATAAAATGTTCCCATACATGAAGAAAGAAAAATCCCTTCTCCCCCCCCCCCCCAAAAAAGGCAACCCAGTACTGACCTAAATCTGCATTTTGGTATTCCAATCTTTTACTCCATTGCTATTTGTTCCTGAATATGAATTAAGGGATTCATCTAATTCCCAGAAAAATAAAAGTTTATCCTCAGGGCATCTTTAGTTGGCAAAAATCTGCTTCTCCAAAAGGAGAAAGCAAATGAAGAAACTGAATTTACTTTCTGTTATAGCAAGCTGTGAGAAGTAGCAGTCCTGAAAGATTCCCCTGTTGTGTGAACCAAAGACTTTCCTCCTCTGAGGGATTTTGGTTGCTGTTTTCAGAAATGTGCAATTAGCTCAGAAGAACTTTAGACAAGTGGCTAAAGTAGGTTATCGGAGAATTATTGAAGGATTTTTTTTTTCCCTTGTCTTTTGTCAGACCTGCAGTCACAAAGGTCACAGTCACATGAAGACCTGAGTTTAAATCTAATCTCAGACACTTATTAGATATGTGACCCTGAGCAAGTCATTTAACTCTAGTTTGCCTCAGTTTCTTCATCTGTAAAATGAGGATAATTATGGCATCTACCTCCCAGGATGGACTGTATGAGGTGTTCAAGGAGGACAAGCATCTCTAGTGTGAAGGCATGTTAAGTCTTTCAACGCTGCTTATCCTTGTTGTCTATCTGGTACTCAACTTTCACTTGTGTTTCCAAGAAACTGTAGTATGTGTAGCAGCCAGTTTACTCTAGTAAACCATTTCAGCATACAGGTTAAGTCGGGTTGAAGGTAACTGAAGGGCCATATCTGGAAGAGAGAGTTGAGGCTGAGGACTTGCTGCAGCTCTGCTTTACTTAAATCCAATTCAGGCATGAATAAAGAAATCAATGTGATGTCATTGTTCTTCTTCTAAAATAAACAACAACCTCCCAGGATTGTTATGAGAATCACATGAGATAATAATTGTAGCATCATTAGTACAAAGCCTACAACACAATAAGCATTATATAAATGTAATCTATTAATGTGCCCATTTTATATAGACTAAGACAATTATAATATTCTCCTAATATATGATTAATCATCAAGCATTTATTAAATTGTATTAAGTCTAATATTTGAAATTGATAAATGACTATCTGTAAGGTGCTGTGGCAGGTGCTGGAGATACAAAGAAACAAAATAGTTTCTACCTTCAAGGAACTTATACTTTAAAAGGTAAAAGTATGTAAACAGAATTAGAAATGCCCTGAAGTAGTTTGGTGGCATTTAATAATATAATAGCTACCTAACATTAATAGCAACATACTATGTACCAGGAACTGTGCTAAGAACTCTACAATTATTATTTTATTTGGAGCTCACAACAAACCTGAGTAGTAGGTATTTATAATAATAATGATAATTATTATTATTATGACCATTTTAAAGATGATTTAAAAAATGCAAAATGGATAATTTTGATTACATTAAATTGAAAAGTTTCTGTACAAAGAAAGCCATTGTAACCAAGATTGAGAGGGAAGTGGAAAATTGGGAAAGAATTTTTATAATTGTCTCTATAAAGGTCTCATTTCTAAAATATACAGAGAATTGAGTCAAATCTACAAGAATACAAGTCATTCCCTGATTGATGAATGGTCAAAGGATATGAACAGGCTGTTTTCAGAGGATGAAATTAAAGATATCTATAAGTGTATGAAAAAATACTGTAAATCACTATTTATTAGAGAAATGCAAATCAAAACAACTCTGAGGTACCACATCTCACCAGTAAGATTGGCTAAGATGACAAAACAGGAAAATTACAAATGCTGGAGAGGGTGTGGAAAAATTGGAACACTAATGCATTGTTGGTGGAGTTGTGAACTGATTCAACCATTCTGAAGAGCAATCTGGAACTATGCCCAAAGGGCTATAAATAATGTCATACCCTTTGACCCAATGATACCACTTATACTGTTATACCCCAAAGAAATTATAGAAGTGGGAGGAAGACCCATATGTCCAAAAATATTTATTGCAACTCTTTTTGTGGTGGCAAAGAATTGGAAATTAAAGGGATGCCCATCAATTGGGGAATGGCTAAACAAGTTGAGGTGTATGAATGTAATGGAATACTATTGAGCTATGAGAAATTAGGAACAGATGGACTCCATATTTACCTGGAGAGGCTTATACAAACTGATACTGAGTTAGAAGAGCAGAACAAGTAGAAATTTGTATGCAATTACAGACACAACATATGTGTGATGATCAACTTTGATAGACTGGACTCTTCTCAGCAATGCAGGATTATAAGACAACCCCAAAATGTTTCTGAATGTCTACATTCAGAAAAAGAACTACAAAGAACAGAATTTGCATGCAGATTAAAGCAAATAACCTGCTCTCTTTCTTTTTCTTTTTTGGTTTTGTTTCCTCTTTCCCATTGTTCACTGCACTGGTTGCAATCCTTCTTCATAACCTGACTAATGTCTAATGTGGAAGTATTTGCAGATGCTATGTTTGATTGCGTGCTGTTGAAAGTGGGGGGGAGAAAAGGGAGAGGGAGAAAATTTTAAACTCAAGGGATTGTGGAACTGAATCTTGTAAACTATAAATAAAAAAAAAACAAGCTAATAAAGATAATTAAACAAAAAGTTTAAGTGACTTGCCAAGGATCACACAGCCAGTAAGTGTCAGAGGCAAGATTTGAAGTCAGATGTTCCTGATTCTATACCTGGTTCTCTATTTACTGTACCACCTAGCTGAACTTTGAAAGAAGCAAAGGTTTTAAGAGGAAATGGTAAAAAGGGAGTACATTCTTAGAATGAGGAACTTCCTGGGCAAAATCTAGTGCTCAAAAGAAATCAAGTTAAATTCAAACTTCAGAGGTCACAGCACAGAAAAAATAAAAGAAGCAAATTAACTATCCAAATGACTTAGGTCCACAAACCCTTATTTATCTAAAAATCCCCCAAGAAAAGTGGATAATTCAGTTCCTCTGTCCACATCCCTTCTTGAATTATAAAGATAATTGCTTAGATGTTCCTCTCTGCTTTGACAATAGAGTTTGGCTTAACAATTACAATTAACATTTATCAATGCAGATAGTAACTATTTAAAACAATTCAATAAGGGCAGCTAGGTGGCACAGTGAATAGAGCACCGGCCCTGCAGTCAGGAGGACCTCAGTTCAAATTTGACCTCAGACACTTAACACTTATTAGCTGTGTGACTTTGGGCAAGTCACTTAACCCCAAATGCCCTTTGTAGCAGCAAGAACCCCAAGTGTCCCCAAGGTTTGCTGCCAACACAGGTTCTTGGATCTGCTTTGATAAAGGAAAGCAGCTCAAAATGGGTTAACAAGCTTACTTTAATCAGTCAGATATGTATCGTTCACCTAGTTCAGGGGAAAAAGATCAGCACCCCAAACTTCAAAGTATACAGGCAGAATTATCAAGACAAAAACAGATCAAGTAGACAGCTTTCCAAACTGTCCAACCATTACATCCAAACCAAATCAAAGTCTGGGTTTCAACATCTGGGTTTTTCAAAGCCAGGGGACTCTGGACAAAGGCTAGCCCCCTTTCATCTGATCAAATCACAGAACATTTCTCAAAGTGAGCCCCAAAACAAAGCTACAGATCAGGGCTTATATAGCCTTCTCCTGGCTCAGAAAATGTAACAACCTTATTGACTCACTGGCCAATCAAGAAGTATCTACTGAAAAACAAGCCTCCCACCCCAGGCTCCAGGTGCACTTTAGCCTAGGGGCAGGGAAGATCTTTAAATTTGCATTCCCATTACACCCTTCCAAAAAGCAAAAAAAAAAAAAAATTCAGTACAATACCTCAGTAGGCATAATAAGGTGCAGTGAAGACATCTAGGTTGTTTATTTGCATAAATATGAAAGATGATTTTCTCCCTTGGGAGACTTCCTGGGAGTTAAATCATTTGGCAGAGAATGTCCAATCCTATAACACACCATCAAAGCTGCCCACAAACATATTCAAATCTTTTGTCCAGTGTTTACTTTTAAAGTGTTTTTGAATGCAATGACTCAGTAATGATTTGATTCAATTTGTTATCTCTGAAATTCACTATTCTAACTATTTTATTAAAAAGTATCATTTATTTTAAACACTCTTTTCTTTTTAAATTTTGATTCCCAAACCACCTGCTTCCCACTCCATTCCCAACTCACTGAGAAGACAAGCAAAATGAAATCATTTATACAAGTTAAATCATGCAAAACATTTCTATATTTGCCATATTGGGGAAAAAAAGCAAAATAAATGAAGAAATAAGAAAATTATACTTCAGTTTGCACTCAGAGTTTCTCAGTTCTCTCTCTGGAGGTGGATTGCATTTTTTTTTAATTGTGAATCTTTAGACATTGTCCTGGATCATTATATTAAGCAGGATAGTCTAGTCTCACAATTGTTCATCATTACAACACTGCTGTTACTATGCACAGTGATCTCACAGTTCATAAGTTTTGCCATTTTTTGTTTCATTTTTCTTAAACCACACTCTTAATTTCCCCTAATAAAATAGTGCTCCTTCACAATTATATGTCACAATTTGTTCAGTCACTCTCCAACTGATAAGCATCCCCTCAATTTCTAATTCTTTGCCACCACAAAAAGAGATGATATAAGTATTTTTGTACATATAGATACTTTTTGTTTTTCTTTAATCTCTTTGGGATAGAGACCTAGAAGTGTTGTTGCTGGATCAAAGGGTATATACAGTATTATAGTCCTTTGGGTATAGTTCCAAATTCTTCTCCAGAATAGTTAGATAAATACTCTACCCACCATTCATTAATATAAATATATTCTCTCATTCCCTCCAGCATTTGTCATTTCTGATAGGCGTAAGGTGGTAACTCAGAGTTGTCTTAATTTGCATTTATCTCATTACTAGTGATTTAGAGCACTTTTCCTATGATTATAGATAGTTTTGATTTCTTCTTCTGAAAGCTACTTGTTCATATACTTTGTCCACATATCAATTGAAAAAATGGCTATTTTTAAAAATCATTTTAACTTATTTGTTTATATATTTGAGAAACAGGACTTTTACTTGCTGTAATTTTTTTTTTTAACATTACTCCATTGTCTATGTTACCTTTTCACAAAATGTTGTTTCCCCGATTATCTCTTTTAATTAGTTTTATTTTTCATTTTGCTTTTTCTACCCCCACCTTTTTTTTTATTTCAGTTAAAGTACAATAGATTTTGATCCAACCCTTTATTTTAACTCTTTTTATGTCTTGGCATTTTGAAGTATCTCTTATAAACAATATATGTTGAATACTGGTTTCTAATTCATTCTGCTATTTGCTTCTGTTTTATGGGTGAGCTCTTTCCATTCCTATTATCATTCGTAATTGCTATGCATAAACCTACATCCCATTTTCTTCTGTTTCTTCTTCTCTCTCTTTTTCTTCTGTTCCTCCTCAAAATTCTGGTTTGCTTCTAACTGCTACCTCCCTTAGCATGTTTTCCCTTTTATCATTTCTGTCTTCCTTTCACTTATCCCTTTCCCCTTCTATTTCCCTATTGGATAAGATAGATTTCTATATACAAATCTCTCTCTCTCTCTCTCTCTCTCTCTCTCTCTCTCTCTCTCTCTCTTTCTCTCTCTCTCCCACCCCCCGTGTATTTCCCACTTTGATCCAATTCAGATGATAGTGAGTTTCGAGCATTTTCTGCCACTCCATGTACTTTTTCCTCTACTGTAAAAGCTTTTCCTTGTGTGCTTCTTTTATGAGATAATTTTCCCCTTTCTCTCCCTCTATTCCTCTTCTCTCAGTGCATCTTTTTCTCTCAGACCTTCACACACTTAGGTCCTTTGTCCATGGAAACTCATTTTAAAAATTCTAATAATTTCTTAGAAATTATGTGTATCATCTTACCACATACAAATGTGAATGGTTTAATTTTATTGAATACATATGATTCATCTATCATTTACCTTTTTGATGCTTCTTTTGAGTCTAGTGTTTTGATGTCAAATTTTCTATTCAGGTTTGGTCTTTTCATCTTGAATGTTTGAAATGCCTCTGTTTCATTAGATATCCATTTTCCCCTGAAGGATTAAATTCATTCTTGCTGGGTTGATTATTCTCTGTTTTTAATCCAGTTCTTTTGTCTTCTGGAATATAATGTTTCAAAAACTCTTCTTCTTTAAGGTGAAAGCTGTTAAATCTTGCGTGATCTTGACTGTATCTCCATTACATCTGAATGTTTTCTTTCTCGTTGTTTGCAATAGTTTCTCCTTGCCCTGGGAGTTCTAGAATTTGGCTATAATATTCCTGGGACTTTTCATTTTGCGATGTCTTTTAGGAGGTGATTGGTAGATTCTTTCAAATTCTATCTTACCCTCTGGATCTAAGATATTGGGGGATGTGCCCACTTTTAATTTCTTGAAATATAAAATTTAGACATGTTTTTATCATTGCTTTCAGGTAGTACAAAAAGGCTTATCTTATCTCTCCTCAACTTTTTTTCCAGGTCATTTATTTTCCTGATGAGATATTTTTAATTTGATTCTATTTTTCTGTTTTTGACTTGGTTTTATTGTTTCTTGATGTCTCATGGAATAATTAACTTCCACTGGCCCAATTCTAATTTTTAAGAATTATTTTCTTAGTTAGAAGGGTGAGGATATAAGAACATATTGGGGAAGGGGTATTCAGTAAGCTTGCTATTTTGGGGTAGGGGAAAGATGGGAAGAGACAAAATTGTAACTCAAAATCTTGTGAAAAACTAAAAATAAATATTTTTTTTTCAAAGCAATTGGGGTTAAGTAACTTGCCCAAGATTACACAGCCAGTTATTTTTTGTTTGTTTTTTTGGTGTGGGTGTTAAGTATCTGAGGCCAGAACCAATCCCAGGTCCTCCTGACTCTAGGGCCGGCGTTCTTACTCACTGTGCCACCTAGCCACCCCTAAAAATAAATAAATTAAAAATTTTTTAAAAGAAAAAAAGAAGTTTTTTCTTTAATAAACCTTTGTACTTCCTTTTATATTTGGTCTTTTCTACTTTCTAAATTTTTTTCCAGTGAATTTTTGCACCTTTTTATCACTTGGTTAATGTCTTTTATTAAGGTATTATTTTCTTCAGTATATTTTTGTACCTCTTTTATCATGTTGTAAATTCTCTTTTCTTAATTTTCTATATTTTCTTTTCCCAATTTTTCTTCTATGATTCATCTCTTCCTTGAACTCTTCTAAGAACTCTTGCTAGGCTTTTGACCAATTACCATTTTTCTTTAAGGCTTTGCTTATAGCTGTTTTCACATCATGATATTCTTCTGATTTTGTCTCTTGGCCTTCCTTACTTTTGCAAGTGACAATCAATGGTTAAGTTCCTTATTGTTGCTGCTGCTATTGTTGTTGTTGGTTGCTCAGTTTTCAGGTCTATTACTTGACCTTAAACTTTATGTTAAAGTGAAGCTCTATCACCTAGGGCTGGTGATGCACTTATTGAAAACTGCAGTTTTTATTTTCTCCAATTTTCAATACTAATTCTGGAAGTTTTCACTGCTTTCAAAGTTGTGTGTTCTAGGGAGAGGTATGGTCATTGCTTTCTTTGTCTGTACTCTCATCTATATCAAGAAAGGGTCCTTTCTCCCCTAAAGCCACAAGCTCTAGAACTCTTCTTGATCCTGGAACTGTGATCAGGGTCTCTGCTTTCCAACAGCCAACTTGCTAGTGCTCTTTTTGCCTTGTTTCTTTGAAGGGGGCACCTACTCTCTGGTGACTGAACACCTCCGATATGCAACCCAGAACTGTGACAATCAGTGCCAACTATAACCAGTGTCATCAGTGAATCACCTGTAATCTCTTTCTGACCAGTTGTCTGACCCCCATATGGTATCTGGGCTGAAAATTCCTAAAGCTGCCACTGCTACTGCCACCATCACCTCCCACTGCTGCTGCCACCATCACCTCCCACTGCTACTTCTTTTGCCTCTGTGCTTGTGCTCTGGACAGTCTTCCATCCCAATGTCACAGAGCTCTCCTGCTGACTGCCTAAGTTTTCTTATTCAGGAAAAAAAATATATTTTACTCAGGTTTTTATTGGCTGTATTGTGACAAAATTTGATCTGACGAATTATTTTAAAATTGTTTGCAGTTGAAGGTTGAAATACATCAGTGGTGTTGCTCCCTGTAATCTACCATCTTGACTCCACCCCCTCATGATTCAATTTCAGTTATCTTTTTTTATTTTTTTTCAGTTCCTATAGATTTTTTTAAGCCCTGATACTTTACTAAATACACTGATTATTTCTCCACCTGAGAGGGATGGGTGGAGGTCATCAGTTTCATAATTCATTCACTAGCATAGTCAAGTATGTTTGGATTCCTTCCAAACTATGTATTGTCACTGGTTGAATATACAATTTACAAGAATGATGTTGATTAAAAAGAGGTGCATTCGTAGAATGCTAGTCTCCTTTTCTCTGTGATGGATTCATTGCCTGGATACCTTCAGGGTCACTTTGATATCTAGGCTCAATAGATGGTTACCTCCCATATATTGTACTTTGAGGTATTCAGTTGAAATATACCTTCTCAAAGGATAATAGAAAAAATCACTTTTGAATGGCCTTAGGTTTTGAGCTCTTAATACAAGTTTATAAAGAATAATATCAAATTAGGGGAAAATACATATTGAATCCTGGCTCTTAGATGAACTTTATGAGTGGTAAAATTCTGTGAACTGAAAGGAACATAAGAACAGCATACTTTCTAAAACACTGCAAAACATTCAATAGCAATTATCCTCTCTATCAAAGAATCACTTTCCTGCATTTCTCTATCAAAGAATCACATTTCCTGATTCTAATATCTAGAAATCATTTTTAATATTTTCAAATCTCTTTAGTTAAAACAAACTCACACTCAGAATTTTAAGGTCAAGGGTACCTCTTAATCTCTATTAATCCAACAACGTATAGTTTACAAGAGACATACTTCAAAATGAATGTGTGATAATACCACTTTTATACCAAAGGTTCTTTTTACACTGCCTAGGTGAATTCTAAGAGTATGGTATCAACATTGTCAGGGATACATAACATACTTAAGAAACCAAGCTATTTTCAAGATGCTTAGCATTTGACTTATATTTACCAAAACCAAATTTATCAATTACATTTTATACCATTTTGTTTTTATTATTTTTGTATTCTAGCTATCTCCATTTGTACTATAGCCCCCAGCAAACTATAAATTCAATAAAGAGGCCCTGTTGAATGTTAACATTTTCTCTTTTCCAAGGCCTAGTACAGAATGAGGAGAGAGAGAGAGAGAGAGAGAGAGAGAGAGAGAGAGAGAGAGA